>NW_019384682.1:170968-319684 GCF_000671375.1 Centruroides sculpturatus
ATCTGTCGATATACCAATAATCTTTTCTAATGAAATTGAAAAATTTTCCAACACAGACTTTAGTTCATCGTACAGGTCTTTGCCGGTTGTAGTCCCTTGCATTGGAATCAGTGAACACAATTCTTCGGTAATATTAAATTTGGTGTCAATACCACGTAAAAATATAGCCAGTTGTGCTGTATCGCTAATATCGCAACTCTCATCAAGTGCCAAAGAACAGTATTCGAATTTTGCAATGCGTTCACGAAGCGTTGTTGCTATGTTCTCCGACAAGTCTTCAATTCTCCTTGCAATGGTGAATCTTGATAAACTAATGTTTGAAATAATATTTATTTTATCAGGAAATGCTATTTTCTGCAACAGCAGTCAGACATTCTTTTATCATCTCTCCATCCGCAAAGGGTTTCATTTTTTTTGCCAGTATTTGACTGACAACAAAACTAGCCTTTACTGCCGTATTTGATAAAATAGCTTGATTTTTAAAAACAGCCTTTTGTTTTCCAAAGTTTTTCTCCATTTGATTAAACTTATCTATCCGGAGTTGTTCTGTTACGTTTTTATATTGTTGTTCATGTTTTGTAACGTAATGCCTTTTTATGTTATATTCTTTTAATGTCGACACAGTCTCTGAGCATATTAAGCATACAGCTTTTTCTTTGACGAAAGTGAAAAAATAATCAAATTTCCACTTTTCTTGGAAATGCCTGTGCTCATCCGCAACCTTCCGTTTTTTTTTTTTTTTTTTTTTTTTTTGCTTTCAGAGAATAGCTTGGATTTAAGGGAATATATATATATATATCTTAAGTTTGAAGAATTGCAAAACAATGACAAGCACACAAAAATTGAGGCCAAGTTACATTTGTCGTGTCTGCTCTTAAAAAAATTGTAACAAGGGAAAAAGAGAATTTTTTATCCTATATTTTTAAAAAATGAAATAAATGACAAACTAAAAATATAAAGTTTTTTATCTTTGGTTTTTTTATTATTTTCTCCCAGTGGACACTGAGAGTGTATTTGTTTTCAAGTGTATCGTGGGTCCTCCAGGTTCATAATAGGGTCAGCCGGGTAACCCCCCCATTTTGGGGGGAAAGATAACCTCTGAAAAATTTCTGAGATTTTTTGAGTTGCCCGAATTCGAACCCAGATCCTTCCCAGAGAGATAGGTTAACTCTTTAACAGCCTCGGCCATCTGTCCGGCTATTTTCAAATATTAAGAAATATAAAAGTTTTATCAATATTATTTTAATGTATTTTTTTGAATCTAAAAAGCAGATAATCTTTAGAATAAATCTTGTCATTTCCATCATGAAATAAGCCTGTGTAGTTTATATAACTGCATAGTATATGCGAATAAACCATCTGAATAAGTATGTTGAAAGAAATTACTTCTGGGAATTGAACTTAATATAACATTAGTGAACTGAAAAGAAATGTTATGAAGGTAGTCTATAAAAAATCAATGTATTATTCAAATACAATTAAAGAATTAGAATTTTAGCTTCATTTAATTCAGAATCAGTTGATAAAATATATTAATTTGTTTATATTCCACATCATTTCTACGAGTTTCAGAATTGTTTAAAATAGGAAATTAACTTATAACGAAACAAATTATTATAAATTATAATGAAAATATTATTATTGTTACAATGGAGATGTAAATGCAATAATGTTATCGTGTTAAATTAATTTACAAAATTACAAATATGAGAAAATTATTAAGTGTTACAACGTCTTTTATTATAACATTTATAATTATATGAAATTCGCTTATTGATTAAATTAAGAAAATCTTACGAATTAACCAGTTGAAATTCATAAGAATTTCTTATGAATTTCATCTAGCTGCAAAATTTAACAAATTGTTTACGTAAGATTGAGTAATTTAGTTTAGTGGATATAAAATATTTTCGATAAATCTCAAATTCTACTAATTAAAATAAAAGAAAATAATACACTAAGTTACATGTAAAGATTTATAAATTTTAATTTTACAATTTTGTTTAGGCTTATATAAAAAATATATTGTTAAAGAAGTTCGAAAGAAAGCGATGTTACAAAAATTTGGCAAAAGCTATGAAAATTTGTTTTTAACAAAAAATTCTATTCACTTATTTTTATAAAGTTGGCCTATTTAATATATTTTTTTAAATTTTTGCTGCTATTAAAATGTCAAAATATCAGAATATTAACAAGAATACTGTTAAGAATTTAAAATATATTACACATAATATTAATTAAAACTTGTATTACATAAATGTAAACATTATATCATAGTATTACATTAAGAAAAATTAATGATATAGTTAAACATGTAACGTTTACTGATATCTGAACTGGTAATTCTTAATTCTAGACATAAAAAGCTGTAATGATTTAGCAATAATATTGTTCTTATTAATAATATTTTGAGTTTTTATGGCATGTAATTGTAATGTTTAATTTCATAGTTATTATCTTAACATCTATAACAATTATGTTATTTCTGTACTTAAAATTCAAAGACTAACAGTACACATTTTAATAATAAAATTTATGTAATAAAATAAAGTAATTCAAGTGCATTTATATTTATATATCTTTATTAAATTGAAAATATCAGGGTCTATTTTTATTCGTAAACAAATAATTAAAAAGTTTACTTATAAATATTATTATTTTTCATTATAAGAATGAAATTTAGATAGAAAAATTAATTATTTAATATAACTTCGTTATTAATTAGTCATTAAATCGATCATTTAATAACCATTTAATTTTATCATCAAATATCCAAGAAAATTAACTTCGTATTAATTAATAGCAATAATAATATAAAAAAATAAATCTGAAAGCGAGAAAATTTATTAACATCAGTTTCTAAAACTCTTTCTTCATCCTCTTAATGGATTCCTCTAACATGTGGAATGTTGTTTGATGATGATAAATGACATTTTGGTTCGTTTATTAACATATTAAATTGACAGTGACGTTATCATCATTTCGGTCATTTTTGTTTTAGTTATGATATTATATTCTAAATGAAAAATTTCTAACTAATTGCAATAAATGTAACAATATTTTACATTAATATACTGAAGCGTTTCTGGAATAAATTCGCTTAAAACTTACGCATTTAATATAATAAGTAATCGGAAAGAAATCTATAAAAGTTTATTATTATATTATCTGCCATTTAATGTCTTACTACTGTTAAATTAGGTTTGATATAAAAATATTTTCGATTGCCTTCAGATTCAAAATCTACACATTGCATTAAACAAAATAAATATATGTATCAATATAACGATATCATAAGATATGGCTATATGTATTCATAGGAATCTTCCATTAGTAGATTATAACATGAAATGATTGTTATAACCTACTGAGGTTTAATAGATTAGAATGTATTAGTTATTATACATTTTTATGCGTATAAAAAACTTGTTTGGGATAAAAGTAATTTGATCACGATTTGAGAAAATTATTTTATTTTGAAGTTTATTTCTTTATTGTTTCAAAACAAAAGCAAAGATATAAAAGTAAGTCAATGCTATACCAAATATTGATATTTTTTAGTGATGGACCGAATAGGGAGTTTTGGACGAATACTGAATAATTATTTGAATATTACTATTACCGAATACAGAATGCCGAAATTCTTAATTTTTTCGACTACCAAATACTTAATATTCATCCAAAAATCAGCTGATTTATTACGAACTACACGAAACAAAAGACTTAGATGGATGGCAGCATCTCCTATTCAATAATAAAGATAATATGAAATATGTGCTGAAAAGTAGAAAATTAAAACTTGTCATAAAGACCCGTCGTTTTTGGCAGCCAAACCAAGTAATGTGTTTAGTGAACTACAGCTGGAAATATTTATGACGATCAACAAAATCGTTTTACTTGCCGAGTGCAGAAGCGTTTCTGTTTCTTAATTACAATTTATCACTCAAATTATGATTGTTACTTGCACAAGATCGTTTCTTAAAGTTATATTTTATTTTCGGAAAGAAATAAATAACAATATTTTTAATTATCCGAGTTTCTTAATTTTTATTCTATTTTGTATTTCGTCTTCTTTCTTTCCTTTCTCTTTCAGCCACAATGAGATTTAGCCGAATACTTCTTTGAAGTATTAGGCTAAATACTGAATATATCCGAATGCCGAATATTCGGTCAACACCGATATTTTTGTAATTCTAATTAAACATAGAATCATTAAATTATTATCATTAATATTCATCAAATGTAAAGAGTTTTATTTTATTTCTTTGTTAAAGTAAATTTTTAAATTCTGTTTCGGAATAAATTTCAGTTATATTTTCAATTTATATAACTGCTGCATGTTTATGTAAATATTAGGGATTGAAATTCATAGAAAAGAATAATAATATTAAAAGTATCTTATTTTATATCACTCTCTTACAAAAAGAATTTAAAACTTCTAGAAATACACTGTATGCATTTCCAAAAGTATCATTTATAGTTAATAAAATATGTTGCACTTGAAAGAATTGAGAGTTTTAAACATTGTTTTTGTTTCTTATCAGAACTGTATTAAAATTTTTAAATACAATTTGCATTTAAAAGGTTTAGAGAATTTCAAATAATAAATGACTCAATAACAACGCCGGATTTTTCTTCTGAAAATAATTACAACAATTTTAAAAAGTTTAAATATTTATTATAGGTATAAATATAATTGTTCACAGCATTATGAATGGAAAAATTGCCTTGTGATAATTCTTAAAACAGATTAAAAGCATTTGTAAATGGTTGTTTTAAGGAAAATGTCTCTCTAAGTATTATAGAAGTTAAGAAATTGTTATACTTCTATAATACTTAGATATTTTCCTTAAAATAAGCATTTAGAAATGATAACACGGCTAATTGAATAGAACAGAAAATAAATATAAATCTTTATATTATTAGGCTTTATTCAAATCGATTTACAGTGTTATTTTGCTTTTTATATTTAACTGTAAAGAGCCAAAATAAAGCATGCAATGTTAAAGATTAAACTTTTACGGTGTTATATTTATATATTATACGATAATTATTAATAAAAATTTGTAAATATCAAAAATAACTTTATTTTTTTCTTTGTTATAGTTTGTTATTTTGATTAAAAGTCATAAATTATTCACGTTTTACGTGGAACAATTAAAATAATTCTCATTTTAGTCTGAAATTCTTAAAACGAGAGAAATTAAACTATAGATTTATTAATCAATATTTCAATTCGCACACTCCTAAATTTTTATTTTAAAAACAATTAAACAAAAATGACAGACATTTAAAAATTTTACATTGATTTAAACACGATCTAACGAATTTTCATTATATGTTATCAAGCCGCTATAAAATTATCAAATATAACAGAATAATATGGTTTATTATAATGAAATAAATATCTATTTGTTTTCCCTGTTATTTTACATATATTTCTATCAATATTAATTATTTATATATTCTTAACTTAATATAGAAAGAAAACTATTTATAAATCATAATTATAGAGATATTGTTTCGTCATGTTATCTGTCTAGTGGGATTAATATAAAAATATACACGCAACTTGCTTCTATTTTTCAGATATTTGAATATTCAGGACAAAGTTGCATTTTGTAAAAATAATTTACCTATTAATATCAATATTAATGGATTAATAATTAGATTATTCAAATAATAAATTATTAAAATAATTAGTTACTTTACTATTCTAACTATTCGCCTCTTTAATAATAAATAAAAATAAATACTTATTCCTAATTCCTTTAAATTGTAACTTATCTTATGAAAGGTATCTCTATTTAAAATCATTCAATATATTTTTAAATTTATAAAGTTGTTTGTTTTTATTTCATAAACATAAAAGTAAATTAAAATAAATAATAAAAGTAATAATTTTAAGTTAAGCAAATATTTTAAATTTTTAACAAAACTTGTAAATCAAACTTGTCCTTTATAAAGTCTAGCACAAAATTTTTATACACACTTAGTTTAATTCATAATAATAACACGCAGCTGTTCAGAATCGGTTTTAACCCTTCTTAAAATAATTTTTAAAAATAATATATCTCGGTTAACTGACTTTTACCCTGTATAAAAAGAGTCTTTATTATTAGTAGTAGTAGACTATTGTCACCGTAGCACATAAAAAAAATCGTTGAAGAAAGTTCGATCAGGCGATGATATTGCTTTTAGTGTTAAAAAGCAGTCTTTTGGGCCACTCTTTATACAGAATATAAAGGGGGCTCCTGATCGAACTTTCCTCAACGTTTCTTTTTATACGTTATGATGGAAATAATAATAAGAAAAATACGACAGTGTAAAACTGATATACTGTACTCAAATCACATTGATACAGTTTAGAAAATATAGTGGTGTTTTAAGTTTGATGGATAAATGCTGTAAAGATAACACCTCTGAGGAAATCCGTACTACTAACAGAAATATTAATAGGCTTATATATTAAAACAAACTTCAAGAAATCACCTTTATTTTATTTATTTGGCTGAAATTTTCAAATTGCAGACATATACATTCCCACTGTCATTCATCCTTCGTAAATCTCGCGAACGGAGTTAGATATATAAAAATCGAGATAAGTTATGGTAAGCTTAGGGCTGGAGACCCCGAATAAGTATATACGAACTTCTGGTCCATAGCGGAAGTCACGTGATTTCTATTCAGTATTTTTTACTTTACTATATACAGCGATAAATTCGGTATAGAATTGACCTGTAGGATAAACTGAGATCAATAATATATCACTCGATCCTCTAAGGGTAGAATATTCACGTAATCTCACATTTTCTGTGATAAAAGTCACGTGAAAAATAGTCATCATAGAGGAAAAGTAATCGCAGTTTTAGATTTAGCGACAAAAGTTACATTTATTTATAAATTAAAATATGATTAACAACCAGATGAACCCGGCATTGCTCGAGGAAAAAAAGACAAACATTAAGATTATTAGATTCTTTCGTACTTCTAACCTATTCTAATATTATATTATAGTATTTGATTTATATAACTATGAATGTTATCGTACTAAGGGTTTAAAACACCAAGTGCCCAATGTCATGCATTTTAAAAATTCTTTAAATTGTGTAAAGTAAAAAATTTTAAAAATGTGTTATATTGTTTACTTGGTGTATTAAACCCATATGTAAGATAACTTTTGTAGTTATGTAAATCAAATACTATAATATAACAAACATTAAAACGAAAACCATATAAAGAATTTAATAATTTCCACCTAACATTGTCAAGTTTATCACGATATTCGGACGGTAGAAATGGCACAATTTCATTGGTCAAGTAGAGAGAAATTGAAAATACATCTTAAATTTTTTCAGATATTATAATTTTTTTCTAATGTTATCTTTAAGAAACTGTTCCATTCACAGTCGAATATCAAATGATGATCTGACAACGAATCAAATTTCGCAGAATACGGACCAAATGTTTAAGTTCGACATCCTCAAAAACCACTTAAATCATATTTTGCGCTCGGCGGTAACCTTTATATTACGTAATTTTTATATTCGAATGCTACCATACCGCTGATCAGATAGAAATAATAAACCATTGCGAGAAGAGGGTTAAAGTAATTAGACCAAAATTAGTCGTTGACCTTCCTGGAGAAGATCAACGACTGGTCTAATTAATATTGGTCTACTATTAATATTTGTAAAGACTGGTCTAATTAATATTGGTCTACTATTAATATTTGACAAGTGATCCGTGTTAGACAGGTTGTGGTGGCTCCGCATGTGATCGAAGTTGCCAACCTTAACATTTGAAAGACTTCATATAAAACTTGTTTAAATAAAAAAAATCTTGTAAAATGCTAGAATAATTGTTTTTATGTGATAATAGTATTTAAATTTTGGCAGCATATTGTATAAACTATGTGAGAAGTATGTTGTCGTAAATATCGCTTTTATAGAAAAATTATTGGGCTGCAATTTGAAAAAAGTGTAGACCTATAAATGCCGAATAGCGTCCCATGTTTGTTTGTCTGTCTGTCCTTTCTTAAACTCGAGAAAGGGTTAGATAAATGAAAGTTGAGACCACATAAGGAAAGTTTAGAGCAGGAAGCTCAGATTATCTATATACGAACTTCAGGTTTGGAATTGATGTCACGTTACTTCGATTCAAAATTTTTCCCCGAACGAAGTTAGATAGATGATCGACACGACTTTACTGCTAACAGGAAAA
The DNA here is from genome assembly GCF_000671375.1 of Centruroides sculpturatus. Lineage (NCBI taxonomy): Eukaryota > Metazoa > Arthropoda > Arachnida > Scorpiones > Buthidae > Centruroides > Centruroides sculpturatus. Next base: position 179,192 of record NW_019384682.1, read on the forward strand.
TATGATGTACAGGGGCAAGACTACCACTGAAAGAATCGGGACCACTGTAACGAAAAGTTGCAGCCCAACATTGTGACGGTCACAATAAATAATCGCTCGTTAGAATTAGTTTGGTTTTATTGGTTACCGCAACGCGACACGTGAGCGATCTGCCAGTGGGGGATACATCTCAGGAAGACTTTTATGAAAAATTGGACCCTATTTAGATGAAAAAAAACCCTGAAAACTCTACGGGGCCAGCCCATTGGTCATGCTCAAACCCACGATTAACTAACTACCACAGTGCGGTGGTTTTATGCACTCGGCTACTAGAGGGCTCTTATTAGAATTAAGAAAGTACCGTTCGGAAGTGAAAAAGACCCGAGTCCTTAGCTGCGGAAAAAATACCTACAGATTTTTCACAGGGTAACACTTTAGATTCCACGCAGACAAATGCTATGTGCTACCAATCGCAGTAATGATATAGCGCATCTATTTCGTGCTATGTCATTGTCGCAGTAATTAAGTGAATATAATATATATATATATATTTAAATTATATCCTTTTTTATAAGAATTATATTTAGTTTAATATTTTGCCAATCGATGACGCTACGTGTAAATCAGTAAATGGAATGTAGATAGAAATTAATTGATTTACAAAAATCCAATAGATATTTTGGGGTGGGATATACGCCATTATCTAAGTTGGAAATATCTGATAGGAACTGCTGAGTTTCGTAGCAATTAGTAGATCGGCCTAAGAGTATATATCGAACAAACAAACAAACAAACAGCAAATAAACATATATGTATAGGCCTATATGTATGCATAAAGATAATTGCAGCCCGGTATTGTGACGATGTCACAACAATCTAGTCACACAATACATTTTTATAAAATATAATAAAATTTTATCAAGTTTAGCTAAACTGATTTATAATTTTTGAAATTACAAGAAAATTATCTTCTCTTTTAATCCATTAGCTGACGTATCGATTGAACACATTACTACGTAACGGCAGTGACATTTCAGGTAACTTGATGTATATAACTCTCCTGTAATACATAATGACCATTTATCGAAAATGTAAGATTACATTACGAAAAAACATAAATTATGTTAATCGAAAGTGACAGAAATTACTATTAAATGTATAAATTATTATGTAGGTTTATACTTGATTTTATTACCAGTAATTTAGACTAATAGCGGAAAAATAAATACGATCGTGGTCAAAACATATACAGTAATGCTACATACTATATATATATATTTTGCTTATCATTAAGATATATTCTTATTAAGAATATGTTAGAATGTTAGAGTAAATATTGAATACACATTTTTGTTTTGAGAATGTGAGCAGAAAAAGTCGAATTATGATTTGAATATGGTAACATCACTTTTGGAAAACATAAATGTAAAGTATATGAGGATATTTGATTTTATTCCAGGAATGAATGAAAATTAAAATCCACTATCGATTATCAACATAATATACTGTAGGAAGAATGGATTTTCATCAATGAATGAGTTCATGCATAAATTGTTTAGAAGCAGCTCTATTATCTAGGACGAAATCCTGTTCACGTAGCCTTATTAGCAACTCTTGATACAAATAAACACGTTAATGTTCTTAATCAGTTTGGATGAAATCTATAGTTTTACAAAAATTAATTATCGAACAACTTCTATTTCACTTCAAAATAAACTTCAGTATCATATATTCCAGATACTAAAGTAATTTAATATAAATTAAAATATCGAGAGATTTTCTGTTTTGAAAATCGCTTGAAGAATTTCAAACAATTACTACATGAAGAAAGATAGAAGAGCAGAGTAATATCTTTCTTTTTGTAATAATTGTATGAAATTTTACCTACCCGAAACGTTTCTTCTTATTATTTATTTAAAAATGCAATAAAAGCATTGATTTTTATATCCAAAAAAGTTATAGCCAAATTATTAGAAAGGAAATTAATAAAAACATTTTGGAATTGAAATGAAACAAGAATACATCGAACTGTAAAATTGAACATAGTACTGTATTTATCTGCTCAAAAAGAAAATCGTTAGTTAAAAAATTATCTTGAAGACATCTGTAGACGGTATAATTCTTGACACTATATCCACTCTCGTCCGTTTGTCTGTCTTTCATTTCGAGAACATAGTTACATAGATATATATGTGAAAAGCATTGGGGTATAGGAGGCCCCGATTAACTATATACGAACTTCCGATGCAAATCGGAAGTCAATTTATTTCAATTCAAAATTTTCTCCCGAAAGGTGTTAGTTAGCTGAATGGCACGACTCTATTGTTAATGGAAACGTACGATGTACTGGGTCAAGCCACTACTAATTTGAAGTGGATAGCATACATTTTAAATTAAATAAATTAAAAATATAATTAAAAATAGTAGCCCGGCAATGTAATGATGTCAAAATAAATAATTGCTCCTTTTTACTTTTTCTGTAGGAAAAAAAATGATACCAGGCTTCAGCTTCTTAACCTTTATTTCACGATATGCGTTTCGATTTATTCTCATAAGAATGATCTTCAGTCTACAAATAAATAAATAAAAAAGTTTAAATAAAAATTACAGAAAGAATTACAAGGATTATTAGTAATTTGGAATTCTTTATATACATATTGAAATCTTTTTCCTTTGATTTTATAGACTGAGGGGACCATTCTTCAGAGAATAGACTGAAATTCATTTTGTAAAATGAAAGTTAAGGAATTGCTTACTGGTGTGTTTTTTTCATAGAAAAAGGAAAAAAAGATAAACAATAATGACGAGAATTACATTATCTACAGCATATTAAGTTCGATTTATTCTCCATCTTTATTAGTGTGTATATTATACTGATGAAGAAAAGTTGAATGAAACAGAAAATGTGGTGCTTACTTACGTGCAGAATATACAGGAAAAAAGATTCGATTGAACAAGCGAGTAAGTCTTCCGTAAGTGAAGAGCTGTACGAGGACAATGATTTTGATAATGAGAAAAACATTTCCTAATATCTTTAATGGAAGTTATACTAATTAAAATTTGGACTTAAATACTGAAATACACACCTAAATCTTGTACGTCTGTAGAAAAATATAGAAATTAAAGCTTCAAATCAAACTGAAATCTAATTTTAAAAAAGTAAAAAAGAATCGGAACTTTTTAGTTAATCGAATGTTTAATTAATTAAATTAATGTTAATTTGATAATCTTATAAATAATATTGAAATTAATTTCTTTCTCGATTTTCTGATAATTTTAAAGAGTAAAAATTTTTATTATTATTATTTTTTTAAACTAAAAGCTAAAGATATATATTTATAATTTTACATTTTCACGTTTTTATAAAAGAACTAACAAAGTCTTATACTTTATGCTGATCTTTAGGATTTACTAAAGCAATGTAAATAAATAATATTCTTTTTATCTATCTCGTTAGAATTATTTATATTTGTGTTCTCAAATAATTTTATTTGTCTTTATAATGTATAAAAATATATTTCTAGTCGATACTACGGTATCAATATTGTATTTTTAACAATTTATATATTTATTTTAAGATGAATAAGTTTTATAAAATTTAAGAAAAAATTTTTAAGTTTTTTTTTAATAAAAAATTTCAAATATTAAATCAATTTTTTGTATTTTAAGCAACTTTTATAAACAAAAATAAATATTTTTTGCATCTTTTGATCACACAATAATTATATTTTATTGAAATAGCACGACATAAATTATTTATTTAACTAGTGCTATATAAAGGTTGAAGTTTTTTTTTCGTGACGAGCGAGTTTTTCATTCATTGTATCATCTCACATAAAGTTTTAAAACAAGACATATAAGTAAATACACTCCAGACGTTGATACTAAATCTATTCTGGTCGAATGGCCAGATCTTATAGTGGATGGTAATTTACAGTTTTGAACTTTTTCAATGTCCAAGCAGTTTTCAACGCATCGCGAATTCTGATGACACCGCTAGTCATCTTATTCCAAAGTCACCTTTCTACAACAACATCTAAATCTTTTTTTCGTCGTTAGCTCGCAACTTTCGCACTTGTTTATGACCATACTTAAGTCCTTTTGATCGTCCACACTAATCTTACTCTAGCTTACATAACTATAGCTGTACATTGCTATCAATAAACGTAACACTGATTCTTATGTCAGTAAAAATAAGCTATCGGTGTTTCAATGCTTTTATCTTTATTGGAAATATTGTTTACTATCTCTACATATTTTAGATTAATGATATCATTAAATAGTAATATATCTAAGTATTTATAAATTATAATTAATTTAATAGCAAGAAAATATTAATTATATGATCATGAGAAGATGATTTAATATATAAATTGTTTAGAAGCAGCTCTATTATCTAGGACGAAATCCTGTTCACGTAGCCTTATTAGCAACTCTTGATACAAATAAACACGTTAATGTTCTTAATCAGTTTGGATGAAATCTATAGTTTTACAAAAATTAATTATCGAACAACTTCTATTTCACTTCAAAATAAACTTCAGTATCATATATTCCAGATACTAAAGTAATTTAATATAAATTAAAATATCGAGAGATTTTCTGTTTTGAAAATCGCTTGAAGAATTTCAAACAATTACTACATGAAGAAAGATAGAAGAGCAGAGTAATATCTTTCTTTTTGTAATAATTGTATGAAATTTTACCTACCCGAAACGTTTCTTCTTATTATTTATTTAAAAATGCAATAAAAGCATTGATTTTTATATCCAAAAAAGTTATAGCCAAATTATTAGAAAGGAAATTAATAAAAACATTTTGGAATTGAAATGAAACAAGAATACATCGAACTGTAAAATTGAACATAGTACTGTATTTATCTGCTCAAAAAGAAAATCGTTAGTTAAAAAATTATCTTGAAGACATCTGTAGACGGTATAATTCTTGACACTATATCCACTCTCGTCCGTTTGTCTGTCTTTCATTTCGAGAACATAGTTACATAGATATATATGTGAAAAGCATTGGGGTATAGGAGGCCCCGATTAACTATATACGAACTTCCGATGCAAATCGGAAGTCAATTTATTTCAATTCAAAATTTTCTCCCGAAAGGTGTTAGTTAGCTGAATGGCACGACTCTATTGTTAATGGAAACGTACGATGTACTGGGTCAAGCCACTACTAATTTGAAGTGGAGAGCATACATTTTAAATTAAATAAATTAAAAATATAATTAAAAATAGTAGCCCGGCAATGTAATGATGTCAAAATAAATAATTGCTCCTTTTTACTTTTTCTGTAGGAAAAAAAATGATACCAGGCTTCAGCTTCTTAACCTTTATTTCACAACATGCGTTTCGATTTATTCTCATAAGAATGATCTTCAGTCTACAAATAAATAAATAAAAAAGTTTAAATAAAAATTACAGAAAGAATTACAAGGATTATTAGTAATTTGGAATTCTTTATATACATATTGAAATCTTTTTCCTTTGATTTTATAGACTGAGGGGACCATTCTTCAGAGAATAGACTGAAATTCATTTTGTAAAATGAAAGTTAAGGAATTGCTTACTGGTGTGTTTTTTTCATAGAAAAAGGAAAAAAAGATAAACAATAATGACGAGAATTACATTATCTACAGCATATTAAGTTCGATTTATTCTCCATCTTTATTAGTGTGTATATTATACTGATGAAGAAAAGTTGAATGAAACAGAAAATGTGGTGCTTACTTACGTGCAGAATATACAGGAAAAAAGATTCGATTGAACAAGCGAGTAAGTCTTCCGTAAGTGAAGAGCTGTACGAGGACAATGATTTTGATAATGAGAAAAACATTTCCTAATATCTTTAATGGAAGTTATACTAATTAAAATTTGGACTTAAATACTGAAATACACACCATTGTTACTTGCACAAGATCGTTTCTTAAAGTTATATTTTATTTTCGGAAAGAAATAAATAACAATATTTTTAATTATCCGAGTTTCTTAATTTTCATTCTATTTTGTATTTCGTCTTGTTTCTTTCCTTTCTCTTTCAACCACAATGAGATTTATTCGTTCGAATAGTTCAACTTCAAAGAAGTATTCGGCTAAATACCGAATATACCCGAATGTCGAATATTCGGTCAACACCGATATTTTTGTAATTCTAATTAAACATAGAATCATTAAACTATTATCATTAATATTCATCAAATGTAAAGAGTTTTATTTTATTTCTTTGTTAAAGTAAATTTTTAAATTCTGTTTCGGAATAAATTTCAGTTATATTTTCAATTTATATAACTGCTGCATGTTTATGTAAATATTAGGGATTGAAATTCATAGAAAAGAATAATAATATTAAAAGTATCTTATTTTATATCACTCTCTTACAAAAAGAATTTAAAACTTCTAGAAATACACTGTATGCATTTCCAAAAGTATCATTTATAGTTAATAAAATATGTTGCACTTGAAAGAATTGAGAGTTTTAAACATTGTTTTTGTTTCTTATCAGAACTGTATTAAAATTTTTAAATACAATTTGCATTTAAAAGGTTTAGAGAATTTCAAATAATAAATGACTCAATAACAACGCCGGATTTTTCTTCTGAAAATAATTACAACAATTTTAAAAAGTTTAAATATTTATTATAGGTATAAATATAATTGTTCACAGCATTATGAATGGAAAAATTGCCTTGTGATAATTCTTAAAACAGATTAAAAGCATTTGTAAATGGTTGTTTTAAGGAAAATGTCTCTCTAAGTATTATAGAAGTTAAGAAATTGTTATACTTCTATAATACTTAGATATTTTCCTTAAAATAAGCATTTAGAAATGATAACACGGCTAATTGAATAGAACAGAAAATAAATATAAATCTTTATATTATTAGGCTTTATTCAAATCGATTTACAGTGTTATTTTGCTTTTTATATTTAACTGTAAAGAGCCAAAATAAAGCATGCAATGTTAAAGATTAAACTTTTACGGTGTTATATTTATATATTATACGATAATTATTAATAAAAATTTGTAAATATCAAAAATAACTTTATTTTTTTCTTTGTTATAGTTTGTTATTTTGATTAAAAGTCATAAATTATTCACGTTTTACGTGGAACAATTAAAATAATTCTCATTTTAGTCTGAAATTCTTAAAACGAGAGAAATTAAACTATAGATTTATTAATCAATATTTCAATTCGCACACTCCTAAATTTTTATTTTAAAAACAATTAAACAAAAATGACAGACATTTAAAAATTTTACATTGATTTAAACACGATCTAACGAATTTTCATTATATGTTATCAAGCCGCTATAAAATTATCAAATATAACAGAATAATATGGTTTATTATAATGAAATAAATATCTATTTGTTTTCCCTGTTATTTTACATATATTTCTATCAATATTAATTATTTATATATTCTTAACTTAATATAGAAAGAAAACTATTTATAANGGATTATAGAAAATGAAATCATTTATAGGCAAAAACATAATGGCGTATATAATTACTAAATCTAATGAGTATGAATGCAATTAGTTATAATTATACCGTACATTCGAATCATTTTTCATTGACAACGTTAAATATAAGTTAATATTTTTGTAGAAACGAATGTCTGATCCTTGACAAAAGCAACGTTTATGATAGCGATAAGATTGCGTGACATTAAATGCTAACTTTTCTTTTTAGGTACTTTCGTGATAATACTTTTTTCTAAAAGTTATTTGATCTGTTGCTCGAATTTTCTATTTAATAATAATACACGATAGGAAATTCTCTGTAAAAATTAAAAGATTGTTCAATAAATAATGTTTTATAGGGAATATATTTAACTTCTATTTATTTAACATATTCTGTTCTGTCTTATTAAAAGTCGATATCGATTTAGGGCAAGATATCATAAAATGATGAGAATTTTATCTTGGAATGAGATTAATAATTATAAATCCGATATAAAAAAAAATTCCTTATGACAGAAGAATGGATCCACTTTAAAAGAATCTACAATTAATCTTGATATTTTCTAAATTTGAGGTCCTTGACCTAAAGTCTCTTCTCTATAAGGCGTGAGATGAATTTCCTTGCATCGTTGAATAAATATCATAAATATATGAGAATATCTGTTAGAGTTACAATATAATAAAATCAATTATTGATTTTAAAGTATCATTATATATATAGGTGTTAAAATTAATCGTTGTTATCGAGCAAAATAATAGAATATAATTATCTTTAATAACTTTAAAATGCTTCTTTGTTGCCTGAATATTTTATATTTTTATAGGTTTATTTTTCATAAAATAAAATGAACATGTATACTATACTTCAAGTTTCCTATTCGTCTCATTAATCCGCAAACTATATTAGAAAGAAATCATTTTGAAGCAGAAATTTAATTTATTTTTAATCGAAAAAAAACCTTTAAAATATAATTTAAAAGTAATTAGAAGAAGTATAAATGCTTCTACGAACATGGAAATATACGAATATTTTCTATTTTATCGATCGTATCATCAGTCAGATGTAGTAAATAGGTTGCATTTGATTTGCACCTTACATTTTGTTACTCCTGTTCAAAATGGACTCACTTTCTGTCTACTTTTTACTGCATTATTAAATATTTATTCGCGTATTATAGTAACTAAAAAGTAGTTTCTTTGGTAACAATTAAGAAACAAAATTTAACTTTGAATAATTTTTAAAACCATTAGTTAAAATTACATCATGAAATCAATTAAACCGTTCCTATATTTCTTTTGCTTTGCCAGTAAAATCACAACTTATACATCTGAATAAAAGTTTATTAGAAATTATTGAATGAGAAAGTATGCAGCAAGAAAAAAGGAAAGAATTAGAAGTGTGGTATTAGGTATAAATGATCTGGAAACCTATCTTTTAGAGCAATATAACAATGTTAAGCAAACAAACAGGGTTAAAATGATTGAGAGACACATGTTGTCATGGCTACTAACTGTCAAGCATGACAATGTCAGAACGACTTAATGTAAGATTGACATGTTATCCTTACACACAGAATATGAATCCTGTTTTTTAATTATTTCTCACAAAATTATATCGTTTACAAAATAAGCTTATCTTGTATTAGTACAACAGAAATTGCTTTAAAAAATTCAGTTTTAATAATTTACAACTTCCCTTTTTCATTTGTTAGTCCCGGTTTATATAATAAAATTTAGTAGATTGCTTTTAATTCTGAATTTAATTCAATTCTAACTACTGTTTTTAATGGCTGTTTATGTCATCTTATGACAATAATAATCTATATCACAGCTTTTAAAGACGGTCATAAAAATTTAAGCATAATATAATAAAAGTCTGTAAAAAATTAAAAAAAAAAAACAAAACTCAAAGATAAAATTCTCATCATCAAGATATTTGACCTAATTCTTGTAAGAGTAACATTCATTGGCTATCAATTGATAATTCAAGTTCTGTTGCCCTTTCTATTACTATGGTAACTGTTTTAATAGCATGTTCTCCTTTCTACCAATGGTAGTCGTTAAGAGGTGGTCTAGAGCGTATTTGTGTGATGCTATTAGTGTAGCAAGAATCCTCCTTTACTTAGGATTGTTAGTAAAAAGAACTTCTTAGAAACTGTGCTATTTTAGGTTAATTAATTAATATTCTTAGCAGATTTTACACGTAGCGAGATTAAACGAGATAATTTCATTAAAGTATAACTAATAACTTAAAATGTGATGTATTTGTTAGATGTTAATATATTTTATTAACTTATTATATTGAAAATATTACGTTTGTCAAAAAATTTACTAGCATTTGATATATATTTTAGCGAAAAGAAAAGGTTTTTGAAATTGGTATTGTTACAGGCGAATAGATTACTTTCTTCTTCTTCAAATGAAAAATTCGTGCTAAAGTAATCCATTTATTTTCGCAAAATGTGATATTTCTTGGCAGAAATGGTAGGTTACTATTTTCATCTGATCGAAGAAGCTAACTTCGATAGTTTTAAACTTTGTAATAGAACTTTCTATTGCAACAAGCATCTATGATATCTGATATCGCCTTTGTTTCGATTTTCATAAACAATTCTTGCAATTATATTTTATATTCAGAATAAATCTCTATTGATTCAAAATTATTTTTATCTTTAAAAATAAACTTTCAAATAGATGATAATCTTAAAATAAATCATATAGGCTACTGTATTATAATTTTTTGACTTTTCGGTCTGTGGCAATACCACACTTGGCCCTTTAATATACACCATGTATATTAAATTCGATTAAACTTTTTAAAATTTAACATTTACGTTTAGTTATTAATTGTCAATTTATTAATAAAGCTTACTTGATGAATTACATCTTCGCAACAAAGATTTATATTCGAAAATAATTTACAAGTAAATATACCCAGGATCGAAACTGACAGGTCGAAGAACTCCAAGAGTTTTGGGGGTTATCTGTCTCGGATATGCCCCAATTGTGGGCATTCGATCATGCCCACAATTGGGGCTGTTTGCTGGTGAGGAATAGGGCCCGACATATCCGAGATAGACAACCCCCAAAACTCTCGGTGTTCTTCGACCTGTCAGTTTCGATCCTGGGTATATTTACTTGTGAATTATTTTCGGATATAAATCTTTGTTGCGAAGATGTAATTCATCAAGTAAGCTTTATTAATAAAGTGACAATTAATAACTAAACGTAAATGTTAAATTTTAAAAAGTTAAATTCTTAAAAATTTTAAACCTAACTATATTTAAATTCATCTTAAGTTTATTAATATGAAATGTCTGTTTAAAATTATAAAAAATAAGGAACATTTAGTCCATATTTATCATAAATATTTTACTATCTGCTTGTGAGAACTACAGATATAACAAAGATCTTTAATATTATCCTTTATATTGATCATTTACTGGGTTTATAGAACATTATGTCTTTACATTTGATGGCTGATATTATAATAGACTTACATATAGATACTATATTAGATTTTAAAATATTCTATTTTCATTTCTCGATTTAAGTAAAATGAGTTTATCCCTGTATGATAGAATGCCACCATGAATATTTATATAAACGCATTTCGTGATAGTTTTTTTTATATAAAAATAAATGAATATTCATCTAAGAAGTTATTATTCAAAATGCGATGTGAATGGGTGTTTCTCAAACGTGAGATACATTTGAATTTCCTATATATGTCAGTAGGTAATAAGCTTAAATAATTAATGCTGATTTATTCATTTCTCGAACGATAGTTTATTTATAAAATATATTTTCTTGTTCCCGAAACAACATAATTATATTTAATTATCACAATTATTTTTCTTAAGAATAGTATGTCAATACAATATATTTTATTATTATTTCTTCTGATATTTGATTGGAACTCTTATAAGTAAAGCACTAAAAATCATATAAGTTATAAATTACATATAATTTTTAGTGTCCCTATGCCATAGCTCTACTTGTAAGTAGTTTTCAACACTTGTTACGAGATATTAAATGTCTTTTAATTTAAAAAAAGTAGCAAAATACATCTATTATAATTATTGCGTTTTAATTTTCTAACGATAATTTATTCATTTGTTTATTTTCACAACAAAATTGATTTAACTAAAGCAAGAAAATGTTAAAAGTCAATTAGAATACTACACATAGCTAATAGTTCAAACAAATGCTTAATGTATTTTCCATTCAACAGTAAGTTTTTTTGGTAGCTATTTTTACCAAACATTTCTACAGTAAGCTCAATATCATTTATATTGATCAAACATATTGGAAACCAACTGTTGCACGCAAAATTGTCAATATAACTACAGCCATCGTATGATCCATAGAACACATTTATTATTTATGTAAATCGTGACAAGTAGAGATCATATCAATTCCAAGTATCTATTTGCCTGAAGTATCTAATAGGCTTGTTGGACGCCTTCCGTTCGTAATAGTCAAGTTTTTTAGATCCAAGTTAAAAAAATAAAAAAATAAATTATTATGATTTGTGTTTGTTAATTGCATTCGTATATATATTAAATATATATTTTTTTCGTTGATTTAATAAGCGTTGATTTATTGACAATTTCTTTACAGAGTCTAAATTAACTAAATATATGTAATTAGCAAAAAATTTTTATGTTTTTCTCGTCATTTTTTCACAAAAATTGTTGCTGATATAGCAATTTTGCGTGATGGTTAAATGAATAATTATTATTCTCAATTAACCGCAACTATCAATCAAATTTTTTATTTAAATAAGTATTAGCGGCATATAAGCATTCAAAAACACGATGGAATAGTATTGAACATTTAAAGTTTTACATGTTTTATATTAATTGATGGATTTTGCGGCTTACTCTTAATAATTTAGAGCATGTTTGAAAAGGCTAAATACGCGTGATCGATCACAATCATTCAATAAAAAATAGCTATTTCCGTGTTGTTTCTGGATCGATTTTGATTTGTCTACTTTATAAGTGATCATTATTTTCGAAAGTATTATAATTAATATAATTTATTTATACTACTATAATATTTTAAATCATTTCATGCCAATTAGAAAAATTTCAAGTTATTGCGTATAAAATACAGTAATTATAATCACAAACCTTCAGAAAACTGCAAAAATGAAATATTGCACGATTTGAATATTCATTATTAAAATTTCAAATTAATCATCTCCTTAATACGTTCAAAATCCTATTTTTCTATACATATAATCGGATGGCCAGACCTTGTTAAAATAAGTGCCATACTATTTTTATACTTCTATTTATATTTATTATATTTCTGATAGTCACTTATCAGAAATACACGAGAGCTGCAATTATTATAGTTACCATTGTTCTATAGTATCAATAAATATCACTGTTATGTTAGGCAGGGGCGGATTTAAGGGCACACAGGATGCACTGAAACAACCGTTCTGAGGGATTTTCCCGAAGAAATTTTATAAGACATATTGTTTTCTTTTTCCACCCCTCTAAAGATTTCTGGATCTGTTATCGATGTTTAGGTTAAGAGTGAGTATGTTTTGGATTGGTACAGTATATAAGAAAGGCTATCAAAAACTGAGAAGTTACAGTATGTTTATTATGAATTAATTCTTTTTATCTGAATATAAATCAATGTTACTCTTTCATTGCTTAGTTGGTAGAACGTTTGAGGGTTCACAGTTGGGACGATAGCTGTTAAAATTCGGTTCATACAATCATACCCTTAGCTTTCAACTTGCCTGTTACGTTTATAACCGATACATCACACTAAATAACAATCAGCAAAAATTACAAAAGATATTAAACATTTGTAAGTAATATGTCTCAACTTTATAAAAAGAAATTGTGAAGTATACGTGAGCAGCAGTACGAGTCTAGAAGAACCATAGTTTGTCCACCAAACCACATAGGTTTAATTATAACTAAATTATGATTTATTAAAACAAATTAAATTCACATGAATATATTTTATAATATTTAAAACAGTAAATTAAGATACTATCTATATAAATGAATTTCATTAAATATTTATTAAAATTAAACATCTCATTTCAATGACAATTCAGTTATAGTTTTAAAAACTAAATAGATTTTATGTAATTAAAAATAAAATATCTCAGATAAAATATTGATTTGAGACGAACTTATATTATAAATGAATAAATATACTTTAATGAGAATGTTTAAATAATAATTTAGTAGAATTGTTTCCATTACTGTTCAATTTAAACAACTATAGTTATGGGTTATATCTATGTCTGTAATCATTTTACAAGAATAAGCATGCCTAAAATAAAAAAAATATTAAAAAATTGAATAATCCAGAACATTTTTATGCAAGTTGATGGTTAGAAAAATTCTAAATAAGATAGAGATGTGATAACTGGCGATATCCTACGAGAAAATACCAGCTGATACTGAGTCAGCTGTTGGAATTTGTTTCGACATGTAAAAAAACTAATCGATATAGAAAAACTGCAAGACATGATACACAATGGAGTAGTTTGTATTATAAAATGTTTCTATAGAATCTCAAAAAATAGTAAAAGAGGTAACTTGTTTAAAACGAACGAACTTACAATAATGCTAACATTTAGAAGAAGCAAGATAATTTTACATAATAATAAGATATTGTTATATCATCACAGCTAATGCCAATGGGTAAAATAAATTACTATTGCTTCTTATTTATATATTTTGTAATCGTAGCAGGTCTTTTAAATATTCAAATCTGGATTTTCTCTATATAAATTATATGCATCGAAAGTAAGCTTGAATGAACGGAGAAATTGCTAAACGGTGATTTCCTTTTGAATTTATTCTACATATAAAACATTACTTACGGAATAAATTCTTACGCTAGAAGCTATTTTGAGACTAGTAAATGCTCCAATTCACTCGTCAGAAAAAGTGTTGTGTTGGATAACATCGAAGTACTGTCCTTTCCGGCTAATGTAACTCCTATTAGTCATTCAATGAATCAAGAAATGTTAGCATCATCGAAGAGACATTACCTAAAGATCCGAAAAAGAATATTAAAGCTTTTTTAAAAATGAAATTAAAATTAAAACATTTAAATGTAGAACCATTATTATTTATATTGCGCCACTGTTGAATGCCATTATTATATCATTTGTCAAAATATGACTTTTAGTAAACAAAATATCGAAACGATGTCCTTCATCTATCCAAAGAACTTTTTTTTTTAAATTCAAATAAATAGGCGAATAATGAGATATTACTAAAGAAGATGATAATGCTTGAAACTAATTTTATATCTAAACGAAAGAAAACACTAGAAATTGTATGAAAAACATACAAAAAAGACTCAAGTGAGGAAATTGATCCATTTAATAGAAATTTAAAAATTTAGAAGAGAAAAACATCTACACTTACAAAAGCTCTTGAGAATTTTGAACAACAATATTATTTTTTCATCTATTTACATCAAGAAATTGATTTTTTAGTGTTATTGACTGAAAAAAAGCCTCAAAGTTTTTGAATTATAAATTAATTAATGAAATTAGTATTTAACAAGAAATCTTTTCGTTACTTTTTCCTCTAAAAATCAACTTGAAATCTCTATGATTCGAGATAAGAGAAGCCGTCATTAATTACGAATACATCATGAACCCTCTGACATTGATGATATAACTTAAAAAATTTCTGCAAACAATTTCTGATAGTTTATTTACATTCCTAGTAAATTTGTTTATTAGAACGAATTCGTATGCTACTAATACCACTAAAAATGTACACAATGACTCGATCCACATCCTCCCTTCCTCCCCATTGTGTACAATGATGTATTTTTTGAAATACGTCTCCCCTTTAAACTATACACATAATTAGTGGACGACTCCTAATCATATTGCCTATAAATTAAAATAACTTAATAGAGATATTATTATATAATAAATTCTGTTATCTTATTTCTATTTATTTTTAATTTACTAAATATTATAAGAGTAATACATGTAATGTCTGTTTATATTTTTTGGATTGTTAATATCGAAATTTTTACCAAGCTATTATGTTTTAAACTTGGTAAAACAATATATTTCTGAGGCTAGTANAGTGGTCAGATGTAAGAAATCCGAGAAGCAACACTCACTTGTCGAAACTTTGACACGGTTTCTAATTACGTTCCGACTGAATTATTTTATTAATGTTATTTGTCACAACGATATCTATAATTATAAATATGTTATTTATATCTTAAAATATAGAATTTTAACCGGAAATTTAATTATTAATTCTATTTTGTTTAATGGTTATTTAGAGAATTTTAACGAAATAACTAGCGATATCTGTCCGGAAATCAAACCAGGACAGGATGATTTACCAGGTAATTTTTGCGATTATTATTATATTTTTTTTCTGTTCACTTTCACCTTTAATTTAAAAATTAATTTACAGGTTTCGATTTTATTCGAACTTACGGGTTGGATGAGAAACGAAGAGAATTCGTTGGTGTTAAGAAAGTTAAGGGGTCTGACACTATGCAAACTGCCTATAGACTATCTAAAAAAGCCGACCTTACCTTACCTACCAGGTTAGTGTCTATTAGAAACAGCATCCGATGGACTTTATTAAAAAAACTGGCAACGTTGTTGCTAGACTTTCCCGGTATCTTTATTTGTTTTCATCCCTTTTAAGTCTTCGTATTGGTTCGGGAGATATTAAGTTGGTGGGACTATATCTCCTGAACCGTTGGTCCGATTTTTATGAAAATAACTAGAAACATTACTTCCTAAAACTCAAACCTCCGTGCAAAATTTAAGAAATTTTCGACAAGAAACATTTGAAGAAACTGTTGTTTTTGTATTGAAAAAAAAATCTATAGCATGTTTATATTGTTTTTTAGTTTTCTAACTGTATCAAAACGCGTAGAGTTAAATTAATTATTAGAAATAAAATAGAAGTGAATTTTATTTAAATATCTAGTAGATGCGTACTTCATTATATCAGCCATTCCATCTTTAAAGACAAATGACAAATGTATAGGTAATATCGATTAAACATGTTTCACACGTCGGCCGTCGATAAATCAATAAAGTAACCCTATTAAGAAATCAATGCACTATTCTTTTAAGCAAATCTGGTTATCTGAAGCATAACTTCAAGTTAAAGAGATCAAATAATGGTTTTATTTCGTACTATAACTTCTTATAGAGCGCTTTCTTATTCTACTTCTACCGTTAAAAGTTCATTAATCCAAAATATCAGCCATTTAATTAGACACTAAACAGATATTGAGTACAAAGTATTTAAAAGACGTTCACTTTTAAATTTTAATCGTATTTTTATTATCTTAAGTTATTAAAAAACTATATTTCGTTTTGAAAGTAGTCTATAAAAGTAAATTATAATTATTTTAAATAATTACAATTTTATTTATTACACCTCATTTTTATACTTTTACCAGTTTTTGTGAATGTTTATCAAACTATTTGCATACAGGCTGTGTGAGTGGGCTATTAATTAATTTAAATAAATATTTCTTTTTCAAATTCTTAATAACAAACATGTTTTTTTTTTTAATTAGAAAAAAAATTTGAGACTTGTAACCAATGATTCGACTACTAATGTAACCGTGTATATTATAAAATGGCTAAAAGCTTAATTTTGAGGGTAGGGGCGAGTTTTATAAAAAAAATTGTAAATTCTAATAACGAGAAAATCGGCATTAAATTCGACCCATACTCGAGATATGACACACGACCCTCATTTATCTCTCCATCCCTCGATCTTTAACCACCAAAATTTAATAGCATCAATGCTCCTAATATACAAACCTCCATGCAAAATTTCAGAAAATTTCAACAAAACACAATTTATTAAGCTTCAAAGAAGGTGAACGAAATCATGCCCCCCACACACTAACATCCATACATACAAGAAACCCCCGAATTTATTTTTTATTTCTGTACGTTTCAAGGTCCCCTGAGTCCAAAAATGTAAAAATCTGGGACGAATATTTTTTGACCGATCGCCATAATTTCCTCTGTTATACAGTATATAACAGAGCCGGGAAAGTAATAAGTTCAATTGTTTTAAAATATTAATATGAAGTAATATAAAATGTATAAATGAATAATGTGAAATAACAAAGTTTAAGTCAAATATATTTTCTTTATATATTACAATTTAAGGAAAATACATTTGATTTATAATTTTGTTATTTCTCATTATTCATTTATATTATTAAGTGTAATACACTTAATAATATAAATAATACAATATATATAATACAAAAACTTTAAACAGTAAAAAAATTAAAATATGAAAAAATTTCCGCCAAATTATTTACCAACAAATATTGATAAAATCTAAAATAATTCCGATGTAAACATATAGATTATATTTTCTAATTCGTAAATATATTATATAATGAATTTTCTCTGTAAACATATTATTTTTTATGTAAATATTTTGTTATTGATGTTAAGATTGGAATATAAGGACACATCATTGCTGAAGAAAGAATTGAATCAAGTGTGACAAAAAATTCATTATAAATTACAAAGGATCTTCTTTTTATTACGGAATAATTTTACAATTTTCTTTTTTCAAATCTCGTCAATAGAAATAAAACGATTTGATATATCTAATTTCAGATGTCTTTCATTAGAAAAAAATATTCGTTCGAACTGTTGCTGTTTGTGTTTACTAGTTGATAAACATCATTTAGAATCAGGATGTTGGTTTCCTAATAAAAAATATACACAACATTTAGTGTTACATACTTTTTTTTAGTAGGAGTTACTCAAAAAATGTCTGACATTTTGTTGTGTTTTCAGCTTTCTAGCAGTTTCTTGCAGTGAGAAGTCTGCCTTTCTTTTTATTAATTTATATTTATTTCTGAAATTTCTTCGTTTCTTTATTCATGTTTATAATATAAATAGTTCTATCGATATAGCTTTTGTTAGCGTTTTCTTCTATTGTTTTAAACATTTTAAAGTATTTTTAATCTATCTGTAAAATTCTCCAGAATTTCTAAGATCCCACATTTGTTTAATTTCATTTTCTGCTAATCAAACTCAATGAAACACGCTTGCATTGTTATTCATTGTTATTCATTAATGTGCGCTGAAATATTAATTATTATATAATTTAGTCTTATTATTGGATCAAATTATTTCACATCACACTATTTTTTCCATAATGTTTAATGGTGTTAAAAGTTATATAAAAAGAGCATAGCTGCAGGCATATCTAACATTTGATTATTTTCAAATATTTCTAATATCTTTATAAATAATGAAGTTATTATAATAAATTTTTCTATCGGTCAGAATTGTATAATTACGTATTTGTCCTTAAATCCGTAAGCAAAGATGTAATATTTTGTTTTGTATCAGCGATAATTCGATTTATTTATTTATTTATTTTTGGATTCATACGCGATCTAATATCAGCTATTCTATAGTAGTAAGCTCCATTCGAATTTTACTATAATGAAATGTATTTACAAAATTATTAAATTTTGTATTATAAGAAATATTCGAAAACATAAAGAATTAGATATGCTTTGTAATGAATACTTAAACAAGACATATATTTAAATATTTTACTTTAATAATTAGACAGTCAGGATTTACTATTATAAATTTTTATACTAAAATATTTTTTAAAAGTTTGAAAAGGTGCGTTTTAAGAAACTAAAATATTAAATATAAAATTGATATAAGTGTAAATTAATTTTGTAATAATTCGCTTCAATTTTACTTATTTACTTGCTAACAACTTTTTAAATTATATAACTATGAAATGTATCTCTGGATTTTGTAAATGTAAAATAAAAAAAATCCAGCAACGAGTTGCTTAACTTTCCCGGCAACATTTAAAATTTTGATGATGCCATCTGTTATCAGATTTTATTTTTAAACGTTTTTATGTTTTTATCTATTATAAAATAGCAAAAAGCTTAATTTTGACGGTATGGATGGGTTTTATAAGAATTATAAATGCTAATAACAAGTAAAATCTTCATTAATTTCCATCCTACTGGAAATACACACTACCCCCTTTATGTCCCCACGCCGCGACCTTTAATCATCAAGATTTAATAGCATCAATCCTCCCCCCAATACACAAACCTCCGTGCAAAATTTAAGAAATTTTCGACAAGAAACATTTGAAGAAACTGTTTGAAGCTTAAGAACAAGTTATTAAGCTTCAAATAGGGTGAACAAAATCGTGCCCCCACACACTAACATCCATACATACAGAAAAAACACCCGAAGTTTTTTGCATTTCTCAACGTTTTAATAAGTCCTAAGTTAAAAAATGTATAAATCGGGGGGAGGTCATTTTTTGACTGATTGCGATACTTTTCTTCAGTTATGTATAAAGTAAAAACTATAATTATAATTTATTTTCTGGTTATTTAAATATAATCTTGTAGCAAGACATTAATATGAACTATACATCTCTTGATGTCTTTAATTTACAGACCTATGATATAAAAATAATTTAAATCTAAATCAGTTGGTACGAAATATGATAAATAGCTCTTAAAGTTTTAATAACTCAGAGCTGCATTAGGTTTAATTATAATATAAACTTTAAGTACTTGTTCTTTTCTACAATAGACTTTAGAACTGTTTAATTAATATTTTATTAGATTTTTATGTAATATAATTATTTCTAATTTTTAATTCGAAAATCATTAAAAATAAAGCTTGAGAAAGAAAAACGTAAGCTTGTGCTCTAATGGAAAGATGATTAAATATTAAAAAAAAATCCAAAAATTCAAATTATTAAACTTATAATAAATGTAAAAATTTTAGCAAAAATGTTAAAATTTATCAAATTTAAGGCTTTTGTTTTATTGAATTTCAGAATGGTAACAAATTATTTTACGTCTAGTATTTAACTTATGCATTATTGATTAACGGTTTTGCGAAACCGCATTTAATAATATCACGGGGGAAAATATAAAAACTATATTAAAGAAATTCTTCAACTATTTTATTCAAATAAAATAACGTAGGAATAAATCTAAAAAATTGTATCACAATTGAAGACTGGAGCAAAAACACGTTAATTCATTTTTCAAACTTCTGGTTCATCCTAAAGTTTCGAATGTGCTCTGTATTTCAGAACAGGTGATTAATAAAATTAGAGCTTGATAGGCCAGTCTTATGAGAAGTTATGGGTCATGAGTCTGTAAATTAAATCTGCCCCATGTTTTAGAAATTCAAAAATATTTAACAAAAAACTGAATTAACATGTTCGTGCCTCGATTTTCAATTAATAACCTCAACACAGAATAAAGTTTAATTAATGTTACACATTTCAATATTACACTTTTAAAAGAAATTTTCGAATAATCATACATTATTTAATCTGTATTGTATTTTATATATTTAAGAAAATACTATAAAAGAGTTATTTGTAGAAGAATAAACTTTATTCTTCAATATATTATATATAATGTCAATAATAATCAGTGAGAAGTTTGTAAAAATATTTATTACGATTTGATATTGCTATTGAGAGATCTAAACGTAGTTTTTATTTGAACGAAAATCATAAAAAAATAGATAGAAGAATCATTTAGACTTATTATTGTATGAATTGTATATATACATTATAAATGTAAACCTAAGCACAAAGTAATGTTAACTTCAAATATCGAAAGAGTATTACATTAAATAAATATAACGAGAGAATAAATGTTAACTTGGTAATAAAAATATTGCAATTTTAATTAGGAATTATATTATAACTTTTAATATTTAAGGAAATGTCTTTTGCATGCCCCGAATTGTCACTATACAAAATTTGATTGCATTTGGACTTCTGAATATCTTTCCAGACAGCTTTAAATAGGGGTACTTAATCATCTGGTATATATAAAATTATTACATAGTCATTTTATTATATTTAAGAATATTCAGATGAATGTTTTATTGAAAAATAGTAATGAATATTGTTTACATGAATACAGTAAAATATCACCCTGCTCTCTTATATTATTTGAAATATACATGCATAAAACTTATTACTAAGTGAAAAGTTTCAATTTTGTAATATCAGCATTATCTAAAATTTAATACTGTACTGAATTTTATTTCAAAACAATAAAGATACGTTATATAGAAGTACAGTATTTGCAAAATTTCCTAAAAATTACAAATAAAGCGCTCACATAAATCACTCATGTTTTGTATTTATATTTCATTATATACGAGTGTATATTATTCTCTTACTCGTGTACATACATACATATTCGTATAAAATAAAAAAGATTTAGACTTTGATCACTTTCGTTTGTATTAGCGCACTGCTAAAGAACGGAATTCTATAAAACGGATTGGTAACTTAGTAAATGTATTACAATTTTTATCGGTTTCTGATATTTCATTATATTTTTAATTTAAATGTATAACTTACGATATTTCTTTATTAATTTCTATACAAATTAAAAAACTACCATATTCGAACAAATAATTCGCTGTCTGCTTTTTTGTTTAAACGTCAAAAAGTTTTTAATCTATACAATTGAATAATCGTTTGACTATAGTAAAGTATTAAATTTCCGGTTAATTAGACGAAATATTAAATAATTCAACTGTACAATTATGGTGTTAAAGAAGCATTCAGCATTTATATGGTAGACAGTACTGAACATACCACTGATTAAAAATCGTTAGTAAACATAGGTCAAAAACTTTACCTATTTTGATATATTAATAATTTCGTATATTCGCATCCTGACTGATGACTTTATGTGTTGCATAAGTATAGGCGTTGATTCATATGAGACAGAGGGACATTCCACCCAATTTTTGTACAAGTAAATTGTCCTCATTCCAACATATTTTTATTTCATGCCATACTACAGAAACTAAAAGTAGAAACGAGTACAGTACACTACAGATACCCTTATTTTTATATATCCACTCAAATCACGACAATGAGAAAAGTTTCTTACTCATTATCGTTGGCCCATTTTCCCAAAATTTATATATTGGGGAGACTGGCCAACGATATTTATATATACGTCGACCCCGATGAGCTTGAGACATTGAAAAAAGAGGATAATCTTGCCAAATCTTTACCTCGATATTTACAGATAATGTTTTCACACATTCCATTTCCATGCGTGCTTGGCATCTTATTACAGAGTCACAAACGCTCTAAAAATTTCAGGTATTTGTCAAGTTATTTATCTGTGAAATGGTTGAGTTTTTGACCTGTTTACTAAGGTGATTTTAACTCAGTATGTAACATACAGTACACCATAATGCTGAATGATTTTAAACACTTTGTATATCTTTGACATGTAACCTTTAAAGACGACAAATATAAAAATATTTGTCATCAATATATAGATAACTGTTGAGAAGAATGAATCTTTTATTAAAATTATTTTTATTCCTCTTTTATAAAAGTTTTGCCTGTAACATTCTTTATTATTTAAAAAAATCTGCTTAATCAAATCGACAGATGTGTTAAGATATCAATAAACAAGATTTCGAGTAGTCATTTCGGTTACATTTATTAAATATATTTTAAATATATTCGAAAGTTATTACATTTATTTAAATGAAATCTGTGTAATATGTTAATATTAAAACTTAATTCTCTTACATTTTTATATGTATTATAAACTTGACTGTAAAATTAAGTCCACTCAAATAAATTTTATTAATTTTTTATATTTTATAATATAAATCACTGAAATGTCGAGAATGTAGTTATTTTCTGAGGAAATGTGTGTACAAAAGTATAATAATTATTTAAATGNTCTGTCTAAACACCAGTTCTTCTTCCCTGTTTATGCAAAATGGCGATTTGCAAAACTTTTCGTGAGTTTTCAGCTGGCAAAATTTTTATCGAACGGTTAAACTTGACATCTCTGTAGAAGAGTTTGGAAGTGTTATATTCCAGCTACAGAAAAATAGCTTGGATCGTTAGATTTATTGATTGGTTGAACGTGTCAGTAGGAATGGCTCTTATCTCTTCGCATTTTAAAGGAAGTTTGATGTTATTTTAAAATTCTTTGAAGGTTTCTACTTATTTGTGACGAAAAGTAATTCGTAGCCTCCATATTTTCGGTTATTATTCGTATACCTTATGGACGGTTATAAACCAAACTATAAATAATAGCTATTATGAATGCAACAAAGTACCTTTTAACGCTTCCTCGAATAGCTTCATTTTATTGAATTATTCAAAATTCACTTATATTTTTGTCCTTTTTAAAAAAATGTGTCTTATATGATATATTATTTTTACGTTTAAACATAAAAGTAACAAAATGTGTTACTAGTGAGTTTAAGAACTTTTTCTTTATGGATAATATAAATTTCAAACAAACTTATGATGCTATACGGTATACGCTCTGGTATACGGGAAACCGTATACGTAAGGTATACGGGAAACCACTCTGGGTAGTAACTTTCCCTAGTATACACCTTGGCGGATTACAAACCTACGCCAGGTGTCGCCAACGTCAGGAATCTGATATGGCACCAAGAAGAAGAGAAGATACCATTAAAACAAATAGCATCATAAGTTTGTTTGAAATTTATATTATCCATAAAGAAAAAGTTCTTAAACTCACTAGTAACACATTTTGTTACTTTTATGTTTAAACGTAAAAATAATATATCATATAAGACACATTTTTTTAAAAAGGACAAAAATATAAGTGAATTTTGAATAATTCAATAAAATGAAGCTATTCGAGGAAGCGTTAAAAGGTACTTTGTTGCATTCATAATAGCTATTATTTATAGTTTGGTTTATAACCGTCCATAAGGTATACGAATAATAACCGAAAATATGGAGGCTACGAATTACTTTTCGTCACAAATAAGTAGAAACCTTCAAAGAATTTTAAAATAACATCAAACTTCCTTTAAAATGCGAAGAGATAAGAGCCATTCCTACTGACACGTTCAACCAATCAATAAATCTAACGATCCAAGCTATTTTTCTGTAGCTGGAATATAACACTTCCAAACTCTTCTACAGAGATGTCAAGTTTAACCGTTCGATAAAAATTTTGCCAGCTGAAAACTCACGAAAAGTTTTGCAAATCGCCATTTTGCATAAACAGGGAAGAAGAACTGGTGTTTAGACAGAAATTTCTATCCTTATTTTGGGATTCAAATTCCATGCATCGTACATAAAGATCAAGAGTTTCAGAATTGTTAGATCGTTAGATGGCTTTTACATTTAATTTTCTTTCTCTTTTATATATTCTATTGATTTCTTTTTTCAACAAGCTGTTTAACTGTACAAACAATTTCGTAATCTTTATTACATTACTTCAAAGAATAACATGGTAAACATTTTTGTTTTTATTAACAATACTAAATTTTTCTGTGATCGTAAAAGCAAGTAGGAAAGAAAAGTAATAATTTTTTTATACCTTTCACACTTACATAAAACGTAATGCAAGCTTTCTCAATATAGATTTCATTAAAATTAAACTTATTCATAATTATTTTTAGATCATAAGAATGTCAATATCTTATCCTATAACCATTTCATATAGCTCCCATGTATTGTAAAATAAAAATAAATAACTGCAATGCATTTTTGTTATTCTTAAAGCTTATACTTTAAAGTTTATTATTATGTAATGATATCTATATAATAAAAGATGATAATACAATTATATGTTTTACTACGTTAGAAGTTACATATAAAATTATAAAAGAAATTCTACGGTTATTTATTATTATAAGTCATTAAGTAATGTTTGGGAAAGAAGGTTAAGCAAAAAAGGTTAAGCAAACTTTCTTTCCATAGCATGATAGTAATAGTAAATCATTGTTCTTGAGACTAAGCAGGTGGGTTGTACAGTAGTACATTCGATACTCGATAGTAGAGTCCTGGTGAGTCTGATGGATGTGAACCATATCTTTTTGTTATTCTTTTCCAACCCTCTACACCTCCTATACATAAAGAAAATCCCCAGCTTCTAGGAGGAGTCTTCTCCTTTTTTTTGTGGTAATACCTTCCATGTAAAGATATATAGGCTTATATATACTATACATAACTTTATATCGCTGATTTCTGATCGATTTTTTCCACTGATTAACACAACGTTAAGATGTCTAATTAGCAAAATTTATAACTACTTTAATTATCATTTTAATTAGAATTATATGCAATTAGACACTGCCATTAAGTTTTGCATATTAATATTTGGATAATCATTAGTCGATTACGAGTTTGTTAAATGATTACTAAATTTTGTTACTCACGTTATTTCTAACTTACATTGATAATTATGAAATACAGACATAAAGTGGAATTCAAATAGCTTACGTTGAAAAGATTATAAAAATTAATATTTAATTAGAGAAAGTCAAATTACGAAAACTAAAAATGCGCCAGTTTGAATAAATCGTTTCGACCAGAGTTGTAATCAATAGTAAAACAATAGTTTTTACAATAATGGGATTAACTTTTTCCTGTAAAAATGGATTATATACCTCCAAATGGGCAAATTTTCTTGATATAGAATGAAAAATGACTAACTGAAGTTCGTATAAAAGGATAAAAACTCTTTTTATGTAATACTTAAACGTATTATGTCAAATATTATTAAAGAATATTTTCAGATAAAATGTAACTATTACATAATCTATAAAGAAATTAAAAATGTAAAGGTATTTTACTTTTTTTCAGAAATGTTTTTATAATGGTTCAGCGACTTTTAAAATTTTATTTTTCAACTTTGCGTTTATTTTATGGCAATACATAAAATATTTTCTTGATATATTTATTCTATGACAACGTTATTTATATTGAAAAAGATCGGAAAAATCACATCTCAAAATAACAGATTCAAAAATAAACATAAAAATTTTATTTTCATTAGTGTAAAACTTACAAAAATTGCAAGTAGTATTTTCATTTAAACGAATATTTGGATAGTATCTAAATTATTATAATTCATAATTTATTTTTTTTCGGTTATTATATATATAACAGACGGTAAGTATGGCGATCGGTCAAAAATAAAAACGACCCCCGAAAAAAATTTTACTCGTTATTAATTAATATTTACAGGTTTTTTCACAAAACTCATTCTATCTCAAATTAAGCTTTTTCCATGTTATATTAATTAATAATACAACAGATAGCGCCAAACACACAATTTTAAATTTTTTTGTCAGGAAAGTTACGGAATCTCGTTGCTGGATTCTTTTTAATAGCGATTGTATAATTTTAATACATAACTAGATTATATATGTATTATATGAATCCCTATTTGTAGGAATGGTAAACCTACATGTTTCAGACATAAACCCTTTCTAAGTGGGAGCAGCCCTGATCTGACAAAAATGAATGTATATAATGAGGGGAGTGAAGCGGGAATGAGAGGAGTATTCTGTAAAATTCGGAAAAAATGCGTTTAAAATGAGCATGTGTGCAATGATGCTGAACTTCATGGAAAAGCACATATGAATTGGCGAAATAAGTTCAAAATTCTTTAAGAAAATATCCCTTTCCAATTCTTTACTACAACCTTTCTTTACTCCTTTCTACCACAAGGAATCATTAGCGATATCCAAATGAGTGTGAGAGCAAATGTGGAGTAAGTCAGTCGCAACATTTATCCACGGTTTCCAAAAAGCCACCTAAAATTTGAAAAAATGGCAACACAGAATCACTTTTTCTAACCAGAAATCAATTTTGGCTAAAGTACTAATTATAGTCAGCAGGACAGGCGATCTGAAGGAAATGAGAAATTACATTCCAGATCTGTTTTTATCGTTCTAGAAAAAATTTTCAAATGGCTTACCTATGATAACTGTCCAGAGTAAGAAATGTGGTGATCGTTAACATGATGAAAATTTTCATATATTACTGAATAAAATGACAAATAAATGTAATACCACAATGATCACAGTTGCAACAGTTTACTAAAAACAGCTGAAAACAATAAATGCATTCAATACGTAAAGTATGTCCCTAAGAAATCCGCGAAAAATAATATATTTGTAAGCGTAGACAGATAAGAATGTCAATATCTTATCCTATAACCATTTCATATAGCTCCCATGTATTGTAAAATAAAAATAAATAACTGCAATGCATTTTTGTTATTCTTAAAGCTTATACTTTAAAGTTTATTATTATGTAATGATATCTATATAATAAAAGATGATAATACAATTATATGTTTTACTACGTTAGAAGTTACATATAAAATTATAAAAGAAATTCTACGGTTATTTATTATTATAAGTCATTAAGTAATGTTTGGGAAAGAAGGTTAAGCAAAAAAGGTTAAGCAAACTTTCTTTCCATAGCATGATAGTAATAGTAAATCATTGTTCTTGAGACTAAGCAGGTGGGTTGTACAGTAGTACATTCGATACTCGATAGTAGAGTCCTGGTGAGTCTGATGGATGTGAACCATATCTTTTTGTTATTCTTTTCCAACCCTCTACACCTCCTATACATAAAGAAAATCCCCAGCTTCTAGGAGGAGTCTTCTCCTTTTTTTTGTGGTAATACCTTCCATGTAAAGATATATAGGCTTATATATACTATACATAACTTTATATCGCTGATTTCTGATCGATTTTTTCCACTGATTAACACAACGTTAAGATGTCTAATTAGCAAAATTTATAACTACTTTAATTATCATTTTAATTAGAATTATATGCAATTAGACACTGCCATTAAGTTTTGCATATTAATATTTGGATAATCATTAGTCGATTACGAGTTTGTTAAATGATTACTAAATTTTGTTACTCACGTTATTTCTAACTTACATTGATAATTATGAAATACAGACATAAAGTGGAATTCAAATAGCTTACGTTGAAAAGATTATAAAAATTAATATTTAATTAGAGAAAGTCAAATTACGAAAACTAAAAATGCGCCAGTTTGAATAAATCGTTTCGACCAGAGTTGTAATCAATAGTAAAACAATAGTTTTTACAATAATGGGATTAACTTTTTCCTGTAAAAATGGATTATATACCTCCAAATGGGCAAATTTTCTTGATATAGAATGAAAAATGACTAACTGAAGTTCGTATAAAAGGATAAAAACTCTTTTTATGTAATACTTAAACGTATTATGTCAAATATTATTAAAGAATATTTTCAGATAAAATGTAACTATTACATAATCTATAAAGAAATTAAAAATGTAAAGGTATTTTACTTTTTTTCAGAAATGTTTTTATAATGGTTCAGCGACTTTTAAAATTTTATTTTTCAACTTTGCGTTTATTTTATGGCAATACATAAAATATTTTCTTGATATATTTATTCTATGACAANACGCATTTAACATGGCTACTATTACAATGATACTTTTACGTAACAAAATGTTTCGCAGAGTTTGATTTAACTTGACAATCTATAGCCTATACCGAGTATAAAAATAGAATGTCTGTTCGTATGTCTGTTCTCTATACATTTCTAACTCTTTTACCGATCTGCTCCAAATTTTTCATACTTACTCTGTAGGATTTTGCGGAAAATACAGGCTATCATGAAACCTCGACAGGCCATTCCTCTTCCTAACTTTTACACCTTGACACTTCGTGATAAACGTAACAATGGTAGGCTGAAATAGCCAAACTTTCAATGTTTGTCCTTATTACTTTTCCACCAAGTAGCAATGAGCACATCTGTTAATTTATAAGTAAAATAAAAAAAATTTAAGTATAATATTATGTAAATAACAAACAATTTATAGTTTATTTCAAAATAGCGTAATGAATACATGTTTTATTTTCTTTTGTAATTATAACCAGTTCCTAATAATTAATAAAGTAAAGATTCGGGCTTGCCAATCAGACGAATAAAAAGATTAAACAATAAGATTTTAATGAAATAAATTAATTAAAAATTATCAATTTATTATTTAATCTTTTAATATTATTATAAGTTTTTATGAATTTTTCTTAATGTATTTTGATATAAGCGAGATGAAAAACTAAATACTTTCAGCCTATCGGAAAATATTGTTTCAATAGTGATAAATATACTCACATAACGAAAATTATTATTTTAAAATATAGTTTAAATTTAATAATTTAAAATCGACGGCAAGTTAAAACGTTTGGACTAGAAAATAGACATTTAGATTAGTTCAGTAATGCGCAATTAAAATTATAAATTCGTACACTTCAAGTTAGATTAGTGACTTAATTAATATCCAGATAAATTTCCTCTAAGTAAGCCCTAGTTAATTTATTTGCATTATAAACGTCCTTAATCTATCCATCTCCTAGTAATATCATTGGATCAATAAAATTAAATGATTAACGCCAGTTTACAAACTTTTGGAATTTAATAAATTTTTAATAAGAAGAAAGATAATCTAGCACAAAATCTAAAAATTTCGATTCTGCAAAGGCTAACGGATACCAATATTGCATTATACATATTTTATATAATATTAAAAATGATAAATGAGCAATTAGATCAGGATTAATTGATTTAAAATTTTTCTACACATTAAAACGTTTATTAATTTAAATAAATTTTGTAAAATTGTATGAAAAGGTTATTTTAAAACTTAAATATCCTTGAAAATTTATATATAAAAACATCATAAGATTTAAATTGTTCGATCGTAGATGAAATCGCAGATAATTCATGACACATGCTGCGACTACGTTCCATCTCAAATGCTGTCGAGTTATCTGACTTTAAATGTTAGATTAAGTTGCAACTGTTTTGTATTAAAAAGTAATATGCATGCATAATACAGCAGTATTCTTTACCGAGATTAAATATATGAAAAGAAAAAAAAACAATGCAAAGGAGTCTGCATAAAAATTCCATAAGAGAGAACTTTCGTATAATAATCAGAACTGTCAGATAGAAAAGAAGAATTGAAATAATTTTTTTTAAATGACTTTGTAATCATTTTTTGAAACTTAGAAAGAATGGTTAAAAGAAATTCTTGTACCAAAGTGAAAATTTTTAATAATGGCAAGATCTATATGGAATAAAATCGTGATATTCTCTTGTTTCATATAGTTGAAAACAGGTTAAAAATTGAATGTTAAATATAACGTTCTTATAGAAAGAAAATGAAAAGTTTTATTTTAATATTGCAAATTTAGCAAATTAGAAACTTTACATGTAGAGTTTTATGCTAATAATATTTTATAATCAATGTATGGAATGGATGCAAGTCGTTCCAACCAACCTGTTTGCTTAGCAAACACTTTCCTTTTCTGTGTATCTCCAATCAGAAACGAGAAAATTAATAAGCGAAGACGAGAAATTTGCTGAGATCACGACGAATACCTAGTTCTGTTTACTTAAGGTTTTAAGTGTTTCTTTAGCTCGAAGAAGGTTGAGTAAATCTTTCTTGGGTTTTATATAGGGATGGAATGCATGAAATATTATACAGGTTATAGTAACTATTACGAAAAAATTAATTTGTTTCCAGTGGATTATCACATTGTTTAACGCTAAACGTAGACTAGAATACTTCAAAATCGATACTAAATTTATCCCCGTTAATTTTTCAAGAAGAAATTCTTAATTTCCTATTCATCATTGAACTGCATAGAATAAAATTAGATCTTTTCAAAATAAAAATTGAAATAAATGCATCATTTTTCGATTTAATGTTATTTATTTTTAATAATAAAAATATGGGTTGAATGAGTTGAATTCATGGCTAATTTTTTAAAGCCATTATTAGAAAATAATATAATTAATTAATTTTTCATTATAAACATTATATGAAGTAGGGAAAAATGTAAATGTAAATGTAAAACTTTCATAAACTCTTTTAATAAAACTTTTCAATGTAATTGCGAATTTTATTAAAATATAAGTTATAAAATAGTTTTCTAACAGGAAATAAAATTGCTTGTATCGCACAAATTTAATAGTAATATTATTTTGAATTTTAGTGTTTTCTTCATCCCTGCGGCCTTCAATTCTATGACATTTGATGAACTCTTATCGATTAGTTCAGTCTCATTACAGTTTTCTCTGTTTGGCGCTTCTAGCGCTTCCAGAAAATAACTTATACTTAAATACAGAATCTTGTTACTCGGCATTTAGTTTCTACATATAAGTTTGTTAATGTACTGAATTGAATAGATTTTATCTGTTTACTCTAAAATATAACACAATTTAGATTTGTAATAAGATAAATAAAAATATTAAATTTTAATCTCTTTGTTGGATTTCAATAGTTTCCTTCAAAGGATTACTATTGTATTGAAACGATAAATATCCTCTTTTATGCTCTTGGTTTGACGCATTTAACATGGCTACTATTACAATGATACTATAGACTTGGAAAACTTAAGGGAATTATCGCAGATGATTATATAAATACGGAAACTATAGTAAACAGTCATATTTATTTTTCCTTAGTTATTCCGGTGTAGTCCTTCAGAACAATAATTGTAATTCATTTATCAAATTCACAACTAAGTAATTTAATTAATGAAATTAAAATAATATATTAATTAATTTAAATTTTAATATATTTAAAAAAATTCTTTCTTCAATCACAACAAACTGTTAAAATTTCAGCTATACAATTTTAAATTAGTTTTACCACAAATAAATACATTAAAAAAAATAAAAGTCATTAAATAATTAAATTAATACATAAAAGTTACTTTTAATTAATTCTTAATCAAATTACTTATATGAAATATTTAATAAAAATAAATTCAAAAACACGGCAAATAATTTATTAAATAATATATGAGTTTTTTAGTTTTAAATATTAATATAATAAATTTATAACGTTAGTATATTTGAGATATTTCATTTTCTATACGCTTGTATGTAAATAAAATAATTTTGACTGCGGATAAGCAAGTCCAAATTAAAATTTCTTTTATAAATTATTTGTAATTTTACTACATTTTATATTTGTAAAGATGATGTATTATACACTGCATTGGTATATTTTAATTTCTTCTTAAGATAAATTAAAATAATAATTCCTAAATAATTCGCCATCTTTAAAATAATTTTGTAGACTTGGTTCATTTTAGAATTGANCCTACTTCTCTCGAAAGATAAAGTAAGTACAGTACCTTTTAATTAATGGCAAGTAAAAGGAGAAAAGAACGAGAAGAATTAGCCTATAATTAATAATAAAAGTTTTGATTAGAATTTCTACATTAAATTTATTAGTGTATAAATTATTAAATAAGAAGCGATTTATATGGATAGAAATTGCCATCTTACAATTATTAAATAATTTCTTTGTTGAAAATAATGTTTAAAAATTAATGACAGAAATGATTCTGATAACATTCTTTAGTCTATTATCTGAATATTTATAAGAATGTTATCAATTAAAATTTATTTAGTTTCTTTCGATATATGAAGTCTGTTAGTGCAGTCAAACCTGTATAAAATATGGTATCTGGAAAACGGAAAATTCTAGTTCAGTTTTAAACAAATTTTATTGTATAGTACTTGTAAAACGACACAGAATAATTATTTGTAATTAATAAGAAAATAAATTATTTTATTACGGAATTAATTAAATACATTATCTTTTACATATTTATTAAATTACGAAATTTGTAAATAAATGTACGAATATAAATTTATAAATCGCGTAAACATGTAAACGTATATAACATTTATATAAATTTTTATAACGTAGTTTTTCTTAATAATTAATGTAAAATGAAAATTTTATTTGTATTTCTTTTGTGTGTAAAAAAAATTAACAGGATATTTAGAGAATATTTCGGAAATTAAAATACAAAAACTCCCAAATCTCGTCAAATGTAATAAAAACAATAAAAATATATTTAAAACTTCTCGTTTTATTGTTACATTTAAGACATTAAAACGAAAGATATTTAAAAAGTATTTCGGCTTATTTAAATATTTTTTATTCTACAAAAATATATTACAATACTTTCTTCAGAAAGTAATATCTTGTAACTAAATAATTTTACAAATAAATAAATTTTAACAGAATAACTTAACAGAGTAAGAGTGTTTTTACAATATATTATAAGCTATTATATATTATTTTTTCAATAAAATTTGCAAGCACGCAATATTTAATCTATGTGCAAGTATTGATCTATGAGTTCGAAGTTCTTCTGGTATGGATCACAGAAATCTCATAAAATTTTAGGTTGTCATTCGACATGAAACCGGAAGATAAATCGAACCATGTTTCCTCAGGTCGCATATTCACAAAAAGTATATGATTTGTCGAAGATTTGGCTTCTTTCGCTTCAGATATTCAACATTTTTAAAAATATATTACATATAATAGAGATTTCTTCTTTCAAAATCAGTTACACAAGAGTTTTCTTTATTTATTTTTAAAATATTTTAATTATAGTCGTCGTTTTTCGTGAATTTAATATGTAAAGATGCTCACGAATTTTTAAGATGTTTCACCGTCACCACATGTTTAATTACATAACGATTCCTTTCTGTGTATAGAAATTGATTTATCCATAAAACTGTAAATTTTATCTAAAATTTAATTTTTAATCATATTTGCCTTAAGACGTTATATTTTATAGTTAATTTCAAAAAATAGTCTCTTCCATTGATCAGGTTGTTCGAGGAATTAGAGCGTGTTGCTCAATATCTGAATAAAAGTACTTTGCTTATTAAAAAGTAAAGAGCCTTCAATATTTAACGTAAATTTAAAAATACTAATCGTCTTTCTAACATTAATGCAATAGGAGATGATTTTTGAATGTTCTTTTCTCATATTTTCTTCTCTTATTTATTATAAAATGTATAATTTTATGTTCTAACAATGATTTAATCAACCCGAAAGAACCAATGAAATCCTCTGTAAAGAAATATTTTTAAGAATACAAAAGATGTGTTCTTATATTTTTATTGAATACAACGGTTATTCAAATATTTATTTTTATTATCTTAACGAACAATTATTTATTGTGACATCGTCACAATGACGGGATGCAATTTTTAATCATATTTTTAATTTATCTAATTTAAACTATATGCTCTCCACCTCAAATTAGTAGTGTCTTGCCCCTATATATCATACTTTTCCTGTCAGCAACACAGTCGTGCCAGCCATCTATCTAACTCCTTTCAGGGGAAAATATTAAAATTAAAGTAACGGTGACTTTCGTTTTATATCGGAAGCTTTTGTATAGTTAATAGGGGCCTACTGTTACTTGTCTTTCCATATCACATATCACCTTTTATCTATCTAACTCCTTTCTCGAGATTAAGGAAGGACGAACAGACCGACAAACGGATAACATTGGGGATTTATAGGTCTATAATCGTTTTCAAATTGCAGTCCAATTATTTATTATAATTATTTCAATTTTAAAAGTACGTGTTTCTAAATGTAAATTATAAACAATAGTCTAATACAAATATCTTTTTAAATATTTAAATCATTTTGATAGATCTAATTACATTTTATAGTCTTTGCATGTAAAATATTTATAATTAATTCTATAATTTAGTTTCAAACAGTCTTTTAAACACGCAAATAACAATTGATTAGTGAACTGTTTCAAATTAAACATGAGAAGTCATAATTATAGTGGTTTGCTTAGGCCTATAACAATAGTTTTTACTAATAAAAATTACATACAAATTTTAAAATTTAAAAATAAAATATGATTAATTAAGACCTTGAAGCTAAAACATATTAACTGATTTTTCCTTAAATTACAAATAAAAATTACTCAAAAATTTCGAAGTTGTTCTGTATTTCAAGACAGATCATAAGTGATTAATATTGGAAGTTGATAAACCAGTCTATGAGAAGTTATGGGTTATGAGTCTGAGAATTATATCTGCCCCATGTTTTAGAAATTCAATAATGTTTAAGAGAAAACTGAATTAACAGTTCATAACTTGTATATATTTATATACAAAAGTATATAATTTTTTATAATTTATTATACAATATATAGGGGAGATCGGGGCAACTTCGGCAAGCGGGGCAAGTTTGTCAAGCGCTTTTTTTAAAAAACAAATTAAAAGGAGACTTTGGTTATAGGTTAGGCAGTTGAGTTTTATTAGTGGCTTGTTGAGTGTAGTGTTTTTATTGTTCTCCAACAAGCGTAGTTGAATTATCAAGCAAATTTTCATTTTCGTTGAATTCCATATAATATTTTTTTTCCATTTATATTGAATTGGCAGGTTTTGTTATAATTCCATGATAACGAAAGTTACTTTTCCTGTTAGAAGGATGTAACTTCAACTTATTCACGTGGCCAGATCGTGGCTTGGCATTCTGTTCTCAGGGTTGTACTTAATGTTTCGAAATCATGACTAGCGGGGTAAGATCGGCAACATAAAGCCACATTAGAAGCAAAGGATAAAAATCAAACAGATGATAAATGAAAACATGTTTGCATTTGTTATTCATGTATATATGTCTTTGAACTTGCATTTCGTTGTAATAATATTAAATGGGTGTTGGATTTGTATTTCTTTGTTTTAATAGTGAATTCCAACTTATACATTGTTAATAACATAATTTTATATACGTGCCTATCTTGCCCCATTACTG
Organism: Centruroides sculpturatus; assembly: GCF_000671375.1. Classification (NCBI taxonomy): domain Eukaryota; kingdom Metazoa; phylum Arthropoda; class Arachnida; order Scorpiones; family Buthidae; genus Centruroides; species Centruroides sculpturatus. Next base: position 215,167 of record NW_019384682.1, read on the forward strand.
TTGCCCCTATACCAGGGGCAACTTTAATAAAAATAATTAAAATAATTACAACTTTACAAAAAGAGAGAAGTTGCCGATCTTGCCCCTATACCCGGGGCAACTTCGTCAATTTCTCTCTTCTTGTAAAGTTGTAATTATTTTAATTATTTTTATTTCCAAACTGATTTTAACCAGTTCTATAGTAAGGTAACATTCCAATAGACAATATGCAAAGCTTTTTTTTCAGTTTACAGCAGTATTTATTACACAAAATTTAAGTAAAGCTTAACATGCCGATCTTGCCCCGATCTCCCCTAATTTTTATATATTTATGCTATAAATAATTTTAATTTACTAATAAAAATGTTTTATGCATACATTTTAAAATGAATAAACATATAAATATGTTTATATTGTTTGTTTATATATTATATTCATGTAAAAATTTACAGTTTAAACATTATACACAGGATTCATTCTTAATATTTTTAATTAAGCATATTTAATCTCTATTTTAAAAACACTATATTACGTTTAATAAACTTTGCATTATATTGGTAGATACGTAAAATCTCGAAGAAGTTTAAATAATCTTTATTTATGTAATGTATTAAGTATTTAATTTATTATACAGTACTATAAAGATTAAAATTAAAGTTAAAGAATATTGTTTTCAAAAGTGAAAATATTTAAAATGTTTAAAAAAACTTTCCGTTTAAATTTAAAAATAAATTAATAAATAATTAAAAATACGATATTAAATAAAATTTGTGTCAATTAATTAATAAAACGGAAAAAGTTTTTCAAACTTTAACAATGAATTTAATTAATAATTTTAGTTATTTAGAGTATTCCAAGGTAAACTTTGATTGATGAAATCTGATTAGGTATGCATCTCTTTATTAAATAAAATATACTTTATAGTTTTGTTTCTTTCGTCAATCAAAAAAAGACTCTTGGTTTACAGTGAGGAAAAAAGTAATTCTTTGAAAAATTTTTAATTATTTCAAAAAAACTATAATTTATCTTCTTTGTATTGTATGTTGTTCGAGGAATTAGAGCGTGTTGCTCAATATCTGAATAAAAGTACTTTGCTTATTAAAAAGTAAAGAGCCTTCAATATTTAACGTAAATTTAAAAATACTAATCGTCTTTCTAACATTAATGCAATAGGAGATGATTTTTGAATGTTCTTTTCTCATATTTTCTTCTCTTATTTATTATAAAATGTATAATTTTATGTTCTAACAATGATTTAATCAACCCGAAAGAACCAATGAAATCCTCTGTAAAGAAATATTTTTAAGAATACAAAAGATGTGTTCTTATATTTTTATTGAATACAACGGTTATTCAAATATTTATTTTTATTATCTTAACGAACAATTATTTATTGTGACATCGTCACAATGACGGGATGCAATTTTTAATCATATTTTTAATTTATCTAATTTAAACTATATGCTCTCCACCTCAAATTAGTAGTGTCTTGCCCCTATATATCATACTTTTCCTGTCAGCAACACAGTCGTGCCAGCCATCTATCTAACTCCTTTCAGGGGAAAATATTAAAATTAAAGTAACGGTGACTTTCGTTTTATATCGGAAGCTTTTGTATAGTTAATAGGGGCCNATGATATATTTTCTGTCTATTGTTTTTGATATGTACAGTACATAGTATATTAATATGTACAGTACATAGTATTTGATAAGTAAATAGTTTGATGTACTGTACAGTATGTACAGTACATCAAACTATTTACTTAGCAAGTAAAAATCACGACTGTATCAGCAATATTAAAGTTTAACAGTTTAATTTTTCACTTGTTGTAATATGCACTCATCAGTTCTTTGCAGCTGCTACAACTTATTTCAGAAGTGAAATAAATTGCGACAGCTACGAAGAATTGTCTGATTGACAACTGTTTTTTCGACTTTTCTGGTTACTACTGTAAAGAAAAGAAACAATGTTTAATATTTTAAAAATATGATATTGAGACTGAATTGATTGTGAATTTTCATTAAATTTTTGTGTTTTTATACTTACTTTTATCGTCTGTTACTAATTACATTCGCTAATTCTAGGAAAATGTCGTGTTATCTCCATCTTTATGTCTAACTCCAGGAGGAAATGATACATCAAGAGGGAAAGTTGAAGGAGTTGTTACATCTTATTTCAATTTTTCTTCCTATTCTTAATCTTTAAAGCTATTATGCTGATAACTTATTTTTTAAAGTGCAGAAAACAAGGAATGCCAATAAATAATGTATATGTATAGGAATATTAGGCGAAAATTGTTTTTTTTTTTTTTTTTACAATTACGTGAATATTAAACATCAATGTTTAGTTTCATTAATTTACATCAATTTATACACATTTTCCTCTATAAATGAAGCTGTTTTAGTAAAAACAAAAGATAAATTCGTATTAAATTCATCATCATGTCAGTGGCAAGATGAATTCAGTTTCTCATTTAAAAACAATATCGTGTTGATAGTTTATGAATTAATTAACATTATAATTTGTCTTTATTATCAATAGAAATTATTTTTTTGCTAGCTTAAAATAATAGCGATAATAGTTAACTTGAAGTATAATTAAAAATACGATGTTGTTATTTATTAAAATGCTATATTTTTATATTAATAAAATCTCTGTTGTAAATAGCATGTAAAATTTCAGATGAATTCGTGTAATCCATATCGATTTTAAATAGAAAATATAAATTTAAAAAATATTTGCTAAGATTCTAATAATAAACAACATTCATCGTCGAAAATTATAAGCATTATTAACTTTTTATTGGGTTGCAATTTGAAAAAGTTGTAGACCTACAAATTCTCACTGTCGTCCGTCTGTTTGTCTGGCTGTCCGTCCTTAAACTCGACAACGGAGTTTAATAGATAAAAGTCGAGACGAGACGTAGAAAGCCAAAGCCCCGATTAACTATATAGGAACTTCCGATTCAAACCGAAAGTCACGTAATTTTAACTCAAATATTTTCCTGTGAAATGAAATAGATAGATGACTGGCACGACTTTATTGCTAACAAGAAAGGCATGATATACAGAGACAAGACTACTAATTTGAGGTGCAAAGTATATATATTAAATAAAATAAATTAAAAATATGTTTAAAAATTGCATCCCGGTATAGTGACGACGTGACAATAAATAATTGCTCTTTTTTTTTAATAAATAGATATAAAATATAAATCTGTTGTAAATGAATTTTGAAAATAATCTTTCATTCGTTTGATAAAATAAATATAAGTATAGGAAAGAGAAACCATACGGTTACAGCAAATTCGTATGAAAAAGTACGGGGTGTAAGAAAACCCGTCATTTTAGGGGTAAAGAGTCAAAAATAAGCTTAGAATCTTCTATAAATGTTTTTCAAAATTCCACTTCATTTTCGAAGTCTGGCCTGCCAAAAAATCAGTTTGAAAACGAATTTTAAACCTTAAAACAATTCATTGTTTTCACTTCTATGCTACTAACACGTACAGTACAAACTAAAGCTTAGAGTATTTTGATTGTTGAATATTGTGTTTTATGTTAATGGAATACATGGAAATTGAACTTGTTTTAATACGAGTATTGAACTTCATTTATTTTTATCGGAAATAAACGTCTGAGTTCGCAATGGACACGTGAAGCAGTTCTTGTAAATTACTCTGCTTTAATTTCGTAAGAAACGAAATGTTATTGAAACTAAATTTACATTGAAAAACTCTTGCTTTCCAACTATTTGTTTTATTATAAATATGTTTATACTGAGAAATCTTAAAGTGAATAAAGCTTTGCTTACAATTATTGCAGTAGGGTCTACTTGGGTAACATTTACTTACCGTTGACAGAAGTAGCCTATAAAAAATAGAAAATTAAAAAAGTTGACAATTGTAATGTTAGTATTTTGGCAGGGAATTTGAAAAGGGCAGGCCAGATCTCGAAAACGAAGCTGAATTTGAAAAACATTACAGAGTATTTTAGGTTTTTAAGCTTATTTTTAACACAAGAATCTATCCATAAAATGTTGGAACGGAGTTTCCCTACATCCTGTATATTAAAATAATAAAATACATCGCTAAAAGAACAAACACATTGTTCTATTTCTTTTATGAGAATGTTCTAAAAAAATTCAGCAACAAGTTGCATAACTTTCCCGGCTGTTATGAAATTGTATTTTAAAAATAACATTTACATTATTAATCTTAATAAATAAAATTGTCCCCTACAAACGGATTTTTTCCGTTTTTTTTTATTTGGTATTCTTGTATTCAGGAGGTCCAAAAGCGTGGAGATTTGCAAAACATTCGGAAAATGAAATTTCTCATGATTTCAATACTTTCGCATGTTATAAGAGCTAGGAAAGTAAATGGCAAAATTAAAATATAATTCTTACATTTTTATAGAGATTTTGATTTGATTTATAAAATATCTTACTTTTATTTTTAAAAAAGTCTAAATAAATAAATATATCATTTCAATTTACTTTTTCGAATTACTTTTCACTTCTTTAATTATCTTATAATGAAATTCAGTTCCCTAAATAATAATACTTTCTCTTTCTGATTAATTACTTTTTACTTTTGAGGAAAAAGTATCTTTCAACTGAAAATACACCTCAAATTGCTTTTTTTTTCATTTAGTCATGTTATTTTCNTGATTGATTAGAATTCTCATAGATAACACTTTATCATTTTAATAAATTTTGCACTTTTTTATTCATATTGATTTCTTTTCTATTCAGATTTTTTCTATATAAAACTTAACAAATATTTAAAAATTTAACTTAATGATAACGCTATTTAGTTTACCTATTCGAGGGCAGCAAAATATCTAAAACTTTCGTTTTTTGTCGAGTCAGCAAATATATGAATAGAAAGTTAAAATTTTTACTATTTAATTATTACGATATGTTATAAAAATATGAAGTATAACATATCAATAGAATCTAAATATTGCATAAAGAGAAAAAATAAATGTTACAATCACTAGCAATTAATATACATTAGTTTCGGTATGGCTTACCAGTGATAGAATGAATAAAAAAAACACTTAACAATGGTGGTTTGGTCGTAGGTTTGCTCCTCACTACTTGGTCAGTTCGTTAGTCAGGAGCGAACGAACGTGATGTTCTTCTGTGTGTTCTTCATATGCTAACACTTGAATATGGACCAGTTTCCCATTGAAAGTCCTCTCGGGATTCTCGCTAACCTGACAGATCGCCCATGTGTTGCATTTCCACATCTTGTCCTATTTACTGTGTATTCAGCAAGCAATTTCAAAATGAAAAATCTTCCTTTATAATCTAATTTTACTCATATCTTTCAATTAAAGTAAATTATTAATTTGACAAGTTATAAAAATTACCTTAAAATAATTGCGTATACTAAATTACGTTAACTTAATCTGAATTCACGAAAATAATGTAAGTTCGACAAAAAAATACAATTTTTGCAATTAAATTGTAAAGTGAAGTGTACAGTACCTTCTAATTAATGGCAAGTAAAAGGAGAAAAAATAGTATGATTTTTTTCTTTAGATACTTTCAGGTCTAGAAAAAATGTTCTTAATTATTGTGAGATTTAATATATCAAGAAACTTATTTCAGAAATATTTTATATATTTTAAGATATCAATAAGGTTTTTTTTAATTAAGTTTATTACATTAAAACATGTTTAAGTTAATAACTTGTGCTGAAAATCAAGCACATATCCCAGAAGAATATGATATTGAATGGTTCAGTATTGATTCAGAAGATAACTTTGATGAGTTTCCTAATTTGAACCATGTTTACACTAACATTTACTATATATCTAAGACCTTGTAATCCATAAAAAGCTATCGATATTGACTGATGTAACATCACTTTTATCAGAATCTTATTCTGAACACGTGGGAAAATTGATTTAATTTTAAATAACCATTCGCACGAATGCAGTTTACGAATGTTTCATTGATGAAGTTTAATCTTAATGGAGAAAGCTTTCTGTTGAAAGTACAAGTACAATATGTTTGTTGAGTGTAATATGAAAGAAATTATAGTTAAATAAACTATTATATTACTTTCAAATCATTCACATATCTATTTTATGAAAACAAACGCATCAGTTCATCGAATTAGTAAATCGTTTTGACAAATGAAAAAATAATCGTTTGTAAGTATCAGTCACGCCCTAAAGTTACTACATATAGAAGCAATTACGTCTCGCACCTGCTCCTGTCACACATTCCACATCTCTTTAAGCTTAATATTTTATAAATCCAATAAATGACTCATCTGGACAATGAATCTATATAATATTCTTCAGTAAAGTTTTAAATCAATCAAAAATATAACAAGAGAATATGTAAATATCAAGCAATGGAAATCGAAACATGTAATAAATACTATTTAGTATGTAATTAATGTGTACTAAATGCTATTTTTTAAAATTGTTTTCAAAATTATTATAAATTGATGTTTTAACTAAAATGTGAATTTAGTATAGTCTATAATATAGTATTATATAGTCTTTAAATATAATAGTCTATTTATATTTAAATTATTTATTATTCATTATAAATAATTTAAAATAAATTATTTTTACGAATATTTTGAAAAAAATTACATTTTGATATTTTACGATGAAAATATTATTAATAAATAAGCATATTTTAAGCGTTACATTTTTATTTAAATATAGATAATGATTTAAATATTTATATCAATAGATTGGTCTAATGTAATAATGCAACATAACAAACATTTGGGCGATCTGCCAAGATAGTGCTTTACGGAAAGGGTGCCTTTCTATAGGAAACTGGTCCATATATACATGTTAGACATGTGAAGAAAACACGCGGCCAGACCGTTGGTGAGGCACGATCTTGCGGCCAAATACTAGTGTTTGATGATTTTATGCACTCGGCCACCAGTGGACTATTTTTTCTTTTTTATTATTATTTTTATTTTTTGTCACTAGAAAGTTAAATCTTAAACTATACAAAATTATTAAGAAAAATTCAAATATATTTTGAGAATGCAATTAATCAAGAGTATTCGAAATGATATCATTAGAAAATATCAATTTCACCAAAAAGTTTTCTTGATATTTGCTGATGTATGAACTAAATTCTTTTTGAAGACTTCTTATTAAAAAAAATTCTTGTATTTTTACTCGAATGCAAATGATTGATTAGAATTCTCATAGATAACACTTTATCATTTTAATAAATTTTGCACTTTTTTATTCATATTGATTTCTTTTCTATTCAGATTTTTTCTATATAAAACTTAACAAATATTTAAAAATTTAACTTAATGATAACGCTATTTAGTTTACCTATTCGAGGGCAGCAAAATATCTAAAACTTTCGTTTTTTGTCGAGTCAGCAAATATATGAATAGAAAGTTAAAATTTTTACTATTTAATTATTACGATATGTTATAAAAATATGAAGTATAACATATCAATAGAATCTAAATATTGCATAAAGAGAAAAAATAAATGTTACAATCACTAGCAATTAATATACATTAGTTTCGGTATGGCTTACCAGTGATAGAATGAATAAAAAAAACACTTAACAATGGTGGTTTGGTCGTAGGTTTGCTCCTCACTACTTGGTCAGTTCGTTAGTCAGGAGCGAACGAACGTGATGTTCTTCTGTGTGTTCTTCATATGCTAACACTTGAATATGGACCAGTTTCCCATTGAAAGTCCTCTCGGGATTCTCGCTAACCTGACAGATCGCCCATGAGTTGCATTTCCACATCTTGTCCTATTTACTGTGTATTCAGCAAGCAATTTCAAAATGAAAAATCTTCCTTTATAATCTAATTTTACTCATATCTTTCAATTAAAGTAAATTATTAATTTGACAAGTTATAAAAATTACCTTAAAATAATTGCGTATACTAAATTACGTTAACTTAATCTGAATTCACGAAAATAATGTAAGTTCGACAAAAAATACAATTTTTGCAATTAAATTGTAAAGTGAAGTACAATGAATTTGTAATTTATAAAATTAAGAACTCTTAAAGAAAAGTAAACAACAAGTTAAAATAAAAATTATATAGAGAGTGTCCCCTAAGTCTGGACCCAACCGAGAAAACACACAGAGTCTGTTCAAAGTGTCCACCACTGTGTGACGTACTGTACACTGGTGAAGAAGAAATTTCCACTCCACCAATGCACGATGGATGACATCCGGCGAAATTTGCTGACACACTTGCACAATACATTGTTTAAAATGTTGAGTGCTGTGAATTTTTATTGCGTACATTTATGAGTCCAGACTTACGGGACACTCTGTATTATCTTTCATATGTTTCGAATTTTGATAAATTTATCTTGTACACTAACTAAACGATATTATAACAGATCGATTAAATCATAATTATTAATATTTATGATCGTTTTTATTTTATTTAAAGCAAGAAATCTGATTTAAGAATAAATGATTCAATTTAGTAATAATTTACTATGTATATGGGTTTGCTTCATTTGTCTTCAGTAAATAAAATATTTATATATTTTTATTTATACTATTATTATTATGTAGACATTTTTAAAATAGTACAACGGTTTAATTTCATACTTTTTAAATATATTAACAAATAGATTTAGTATGAACATTTCTAGTGAATTATTACCATTTTATTAAATGAATGGAAAATGTATGATTGTAGAAGATAAAATCTAGACATTTTTTCTTTATTATTATTGTAATTTCAATTAAATTTTTATAAAAATTTTAAAATTTAAAAAAACATTACTAATTCTGTAAATCGTTCAACACAAGATAGTTTGAAAGAATCACAAGATTTAGAAGAAACTTTTTAAGTACTACGTTGTTCTTGTTTTTAGTTTCAGAAATCTTGAAAGTTTTCTTTCCTTTTTGTTTTTATCTGAATTCCTGAAAGTATTGGGTAGATCATAGGATTGTCAAAATGTCATCAGGATATATTGAACATAATATTTGTCCAATCGGTTATTCGATAATAATACTTTTTCCAGAAATTGAATTCTTCAAAACTTTTAGAATCTTTTTTATTGATTTAATAAACAACACGCTGTATTTAGACTTTATACAATTCCATATTTAAATTTAAAATTATACACCGTATCTATATTATAATTCAAAGCATTCGTAGTATTAAAATTGATTCCATTGATTTATAAATACAAGTATATTGTTGGAAGAAGTAAACTTGATTTGAATTGATCCGAAAGTTATTATAAATTTTAAATGTCACAGAATTTCAATTTAAAATTTTAAAAGTCACAAAGTTTTTCAAAATCAAAATACTATATTTTTTCTCTGTAAAATTAATAAAATCTACGCTATACCTAAAGCAATTTCACTGTAAATTTAAAAAGTTCCGTATACTTAAAACTTTACTATGATGCTTATGCTTAAACTCTGTGTATAATCTTATATTAAAAAATATATCTTATTTATACTTAATCTTAAATAAGTATGATATATATTTTTTTAATTTCTAATTTATTAAAATAGTTATTTAAAGGTACTAATTACTAAGAAAATGGTTGGTTGATTGATTGGATCAGACTAGAGATAATGATTACATATGCAATGCCTCCCGGGAGGACCTTCTATGGAAACTAGCCCTGTATAGATGTGGGTGTCTCCAGGAAGTTCTTTTTATGGGAAACTAGCCGTATATAGTTGTTAGATACGTGAAGAAAACCAGAAAAATGCAATGTTGGTCAGGCGTGAACCCATGACCAAACTACCAGTGTTTACTGGTTTTATCCACATGGCCACTGGTAAGCACTAATAAAATTGGTATGAATAGTTATACAAATATTTATTAAAAATTTTTACATATACAGTAGAGCGTCGTTTATCCGAATAAATTGGGGACTGGGTTGTTCGGATAACTTATTTTTCGTATAACCGATTATGTATGAAAAATATATTAACCTATCCCATGTTGAAATTTTTCTCCGTTGCGTGTCGCTTCGTGTTGAATTTTCGTCGATATCAAGCCTAACGAAAACTTTTTAAAATAATAATCGTGGCTATTGTATCGTTAAAAATTATTTTTTTATTTTTTACAAACAAAATAAATATATTGAAAAATATAAAAACCAAAAAAATATACTTTAGAAGTTGATCTAGTATCAAAAACGTTCGATTCAGCACGACGCAGTCCTCAGAAAAACATCACACAAAAGTGCCAGTGCTGCCAGCTAAAACACACACACCAACAAAAAAAATATTGGAGTAGCCCAAGATATAGCCAAAGATTGCAGCGCCACAGCACTAGCGAAAATTTAAATTTGCCGACTGGAATGCTTTCGGATAACCGACTTTCGGATAAACGACGCTCTACTGTAACTTCAATGTATTTTGTTCTTTAATTTTGAAATTATTGAAATTTTATTTACTTTATACAGCTCTTTTTTTATATTTTTTAAAACACTTCATTAATGGAAAGTTAAGCAATTCAGCATTATTTATTCATTTACTAAAATGAATAAATATCATTTGATAGTATTTAATAATGAAAGTTTTAATGGAAATTATTGATACTTTTTCAAGTATAGCCTATTAGATCGTATAAATTCTTAAATTGTATGTGTAGAAAATATATACTTTTCACATAACATTGAATTTATATGAAAGGAAAATAAAGATTTTATGTCAATCTAAAATACTTCAATACTAAAACTGAAATTTATAATATAATCTTATAGAAGGGAATATAATAAATTTGAATCCACAGAAAAAATAAAATAAATGTTTTATATTTGTATCAGTGGCGAGGTTTACATTTTTATTCTATAAATACATAAATGGTAAGGTTTTCTGTACATTTTACTTATATTTATGAATTATGAAATAGGGAAAAACAATTTGAAAGGTTTGTTAAAGCTAGTTATCTATTATTAAATAAATTAAATTTCAATTTTAATTGTAAAAACACATATAAAAGTTTAAAATAATAAATATAACAACAATAATAAATATTTATGACTCATTTATTCATTCGTTTTTAATGCCCGCATTGCCGAAAGAGTCGTGGGAGTAAAAGTCCCAGTAGAGACTTTTAATGACCTCGGTCTGCAGCAAATAAATTCGGTTCTCCTGCTGGAATCCCAAGACGTGTTCAACCAGATTCCCGAATGTAATTCATCCATCTGTTTCTTGGCCTTTCACGAGATCTGGGTATATTGAGATACGAAAAAGACTCTTTGCAAGTCTTTTCTGTGGGACTATGCTTACGTGACCAAACCAATGTAATTGTGATCTCTCAAGGCAAACAAGAAGTGTTCGATATTGAGATTTTGTCGGATGCTACTGTTGAGAACACGGTCAAGCTTCTTATCGCCAGCAGATGGTCTATTACTGCTGCTTGTATTTGTGATTTCAGACATCATTACTCAACATTTATACTCATAGAGGTAAGAATTGGAACGTAGACTGAGCGAAAAGCAAACAGCTTTGTTTTCGTCTTTAGCTCTTTCTTGACACTACTGATCGATTTAGTTTTCGTAGTATGACGCATTCTCGATCAATTCAGGTATCTACTTCTATGTATTGCTTGCCATCACTCGTGAATGCAATCCCTAAATATTTCAGCCTCCCCATCTGCCTCAATTTAGCTCCATTTAACTGAAATATACATTAATAGGATTTCTTGAGAATACAAACACGTCAGACATTGCCACAGTTATTTTTATTCCAGTGTCAGTGCAAACAGTTGCAAACTCGTCAAGTAATTCTTAAAGATCGCTCTGCGAGTAACTGAAGAAAACCAGGTCATCAGCAAACAGCAATCAAAGTCTATTTTACAATCTGCAGGTTCTGTTTATCCCGGCTGCATCTAATAATTCACTCCATGTAAATAACGAACAGCAAAGGTGAGAAAACACGATCGTAAATAAAGTCCAACACTCCCACCTAAAGGTTTTGACTCCTTTTAGACTTTTTCTTCCTATGAGCACTAAGAGAACTTCAAGCTTTTCAAGTTCATCGTGTGCTCGGCCAGACCATTATGGGGTGGCCGGTTGGTGAGGGTAGGCGTCTGACTAGACCACCCAAAAATTTTTGTGATTTTTTGATCTCTTGGATTCGGTCCGAGTTCTCCAGTCCATCCATCTGACCGGTCTAGAGTTTCGATTTCTGACTGTCTCTGCGGTAGAAAAAAGTACCGGTATTCATTATAAGCCTCCCCCTTCATGCTACAAAAATTCAATAATTTCAACCTATTCGCGTTCTTATCGAAAGAGTCGTTTTTTCCAATCACTATCTTTCACTTAGAGCAGTTATTGCCAACATGTGTATTGAAAGTGCCCATCAAAAGGATGGATTTCGTGTTTGCTATCTGAATGAAGGCAGCATCAACTTCATCTATATGAGATTGATATTCCGCCTCCAGACCGGGCATACATCTGAACAAGAGCAATTTTCTGAGTTTAAGCTTTAGACTATACACACATTCTTCTAAAGGGATCTATTCAGAGACAGTCTGCCACCGTAAGTCCTTACAAGGATCTCATATCTACCTAAGCATATTTTGTCACAGCTACTATAGACTAGAAAAGGATCCATCCATCTTCGAGATAGACAGTTCCAGAGCCTTGTCATTTTGTGGAAGAGACACCAACTATATCTAGCTGATATCATCCTCCTCCAATAGTTCTTTTTTCTTCGCTGTCAGAGAGAATATATTTTAGTTTCTCAATAGGGTTATATATTGCAGTTTTCGTTGTATTTTTGTACTCCTTTGAGTTACATTGCCGTGCCCTGCCCCTTCTGTCGATCCAAACAGGTAGCAAGACCGTTGATGGATTTCTTCTTGCTGACACTCAAAAATGACTTGAAGAGGGAGACTAACATACTTTTCAAACAAACTTCTTTACCTTGTTTGAACGTGCCTCTTGGTAACTTGCGTGTCCGATTATACATTGTAGTCTTTATTGTATGCAAAGTTTGCCATGTTACGGTTATTGATGAGTTATTTTATCTGTTCTCTAACCCACCATGACTGGTGGGTTAGAGAACAAACTTGAGTCACCAGTAGATAAACACAGTAAAGATCGCGGTTTTGCCCTTCATCAACGGGCTGGCCACATAGCGTTTTCCGGGTTTTCTTCACATGTATGGAAACATAGCGTTTCCATGTATGGCCACATAGCATATAGCATTTCCATGTATGGCCATATAGCACATAGCATTTCCATGTATGGCCACATAGCATAGCATGAAAACATAGCGTTTCCATGTATGGAAACATAGCATTTCCATGTATGGCCCGTGTATGGAAACATGTATGGCCACATAGCGTTTTCCGGGTTTTCTTCACATAATACGTAAATAGAGATCGGTTTCCCATAGTTTTCAGTGTACGGGACGCACTTACATTGATATGTGTTGCATTGTCTTATCTAATTCAATCTGTTCTCTATTCTTTGGCAAGACTGGCATGGCTGTTCCACTGTTCCATATCAGGAAAATAAATCATATTTCTGCCAACATTGCCCTCCAGTTCATCGAGTTAACGCAAACCCTCACAACACAATGAATTTTTCTAAAATTGTTTTGTTATTTAATTTTAGATTCGTTCTTATAAGGCAAAGTAAAAACGTTTTGTTTTTTATATAATAATCTGAAATTGATAATTCCACATTCATAAAATAACAAATTTCCAAGCTGACTGTAGTGACTCATTACAATTAGTAAATTACACATTTAATATGAAAGTCTTATGTTGTGTTTTCTAATCAGCTTTCCATTTACCGGAAAAAACACGAATTTTTGTGAATAAGTTTTATAATTATAACTGAAAAATTAAATTAATTCATGCTTATATTATAAAAAATTATGAATAATTTATTATATACATTTTTAAAATAAAATGAAATAAAACAAAATTATTAATCGGCTATAATTTCTAAATACAAATTATAAATAAAGTAAATAAAATAAATGATAAAAAATTTATTTATAATTAAAATTGATATGAGTAATTGTATATAAATCAAGTAATTTTGTTAAATATTACAAATAAATTGTAAACTAACAAGATTATTTTAGATGTTGCTTTTAATTTACGTTGGTTTTGGTAAATTGTAAACCAAATTGTAAAATCCAGATAAATAAATGAATATGATGTTTGAATTTAAGAGATTAATTTATATATTAAATTTTTATAAATTCCTAGATAAAATCTGCGATTCGATTATCTTATTTTAAAAATATACTTAACTGAAAAATCCTAATAGTTTTCCGAGTTCTGAATTTTGTGGAAAGCGACATTACATTAGCAATTAAAGGCTATAATGCTAGCTCTGAATGATCCTGACCAACGTAGACAAGGAAGAATGTGCCACATATTCGCGGAAAATTATGAGGATTCGGATTGGATTCAAATCGGGATCTTTCACGAGTTAGGGCTTTATCATACGACATTGAAATTCGATCAATTATTCTTCTACCACATAAATTATACAGTATCTAATAAATTACCCGTATTTTAGTATCAATTTCATCTATATTTTTTAAAATATAATTTATAAATGAAATGTTGTTATCGCATTTTAATTAGATAAATTTTATTATGATTCGTTAACATAATTAAAAGCTGTCAGGTTGATAAAAATTCTAATATATATTCTCAATTAACAATGATAAAGTTTCCGATCGTTATTATTATTTCTATCATAGACTGCGTTTTTTAATTAATATACAGTATATATATAAGAAAAAAAAATGAAATTGTAACGATAAACTTTATTTTCACTAATAATTAATAAAATAAAAATGAGATTTAAATAACAAATTTGGATCATAACAATAGGCTATTTAGAAATAAAAAAGTATAGTATTTTTATTTATAAATTTAAAAAATGTTTGTATTTGCTTCAATTCTTCAGTTATGAACTCACCAACGACCGAGTGAACACTGAACACTGGTCGCGGGTTCATGGCTCATCAATGGGCTGGTACATGGAGTTTTCTAGGTTTTCTTCACTTAAATAGGGATCAGTTTTCCATAGGAGGTCCTCCCGGAAGGGGAGATCTTTCTATGGTCGCTTGGCAGATCGTCCAAGTTGTATATTTGCTTTATTCTATCAATTCAATTCAATACTTTATTTATGATACATACATTAAATCAAAAACTAGTTAATTAAATGTCATCAACAACGTTTAAAAGGTAAACATTTTTAATAAAATTAAAAATAATTAAAATCTACTTTTATGTTTTATTAACTAGTTTAAAGCAACGAGCAGATACATCTATAATTTTCCTTTAAATAAGAAACATATTTACCATTCATTAGATTTTCCTTAAAAAATTGCTATCGTATACCAAAGCAATTAAATGTTTGCGTATTTAATTAATTCTAATTGACATCACTCAACTTATGAAAACAATATAAGGTACTGTACGTAACACCGAATAGTTTACATAAAATAATTAAACTTCTGGAGATGAATGAAGTAACGAATGTTTATTAAACAAATAATGTATTTACAAATATAAAATTTCATTAATGTTTTCATTAATTATAAAAATGTATTTATTGATGTCAAAGAAGTAGAATTATTGATTTAAAAATATTAATATTAATGCTTCAGAAGATCGATAGTTTTAACCGATTGATTGTAGAATTAAAATTGGTCTACTTATATTTTACATTCAGTTTCCTTATAGATAATTGTTTATACCATTAATTAATTTCCTTTTACAAGTTTTCGTGTAGGTTCATGTTTCAAGACCTGTACGTTACTGAAAATGTGTACAGTACCTATACATTATCATATATCTTATGAATTTCGCTAAGTTACTTAAATTTATAGAAATTTGTTTACTCATTCTTTTCTATACCATTCCATTTACTTATGAAGACTTTCCTTAAAAAAAAACACATGGTTTGAGATAAATAAACACGAGAATTTATAGATAATTATTTTAAATATTTATAAATTTATTAATAAATATAAAATATTTAAATGTTTATGTATATTTATTTACAGAAATAGCAACATTTCCGAAAATAAGTTCAACAATCGCTCTCTAAAGAACAATTACAATTATGATTAAAGTTTAATTGATGTTTATCCCTATGAAGTAAGTTTGAAACGCTAAAAAAATTAATGTAATTAGTTGTAGTCATTGCTTAGTATCATTGATTTAATCAATACATTCATTTCTATTACTTACAAATCTTAATATAATAAATAGGGGAGATCGGGGCAACTTCGGCATGCGGGGCAAGTTTGTCAAGCGCTTTTTTTTAAAAACAAATTAAAAGGAGACTTTGGTTATAGGTTAGGCAGTTGAGTTTTATTGGTGGCTTGTTGAGTGTAGTGTTTTTATTGTTCTCCAACAAGCGTAGTTGAATTATCAAGCAAATNATTGAAATTCGATCAATTATTCTTCTACCACATAAATTATACAGTATCTAATAAATTACCCGTATTTTAGTATCAATTTCATCTATATTTTTTAAAATATAATTTATAAATGAAATGTTGTTATCGCATTTTAATTAGATAAATTTTATTATGATTCGTTAACATAATTAAAAGCTGTCAGGTTGATAAAAATTCTAATATATATTCTCAATTAACAATGATAAAGTTTCCGATCGTTATTATTATTTCTATCATAGACTGCGTTTTTTAATTAATATACAGTATATATATAAGAAAAAAAAATGAAATTGTAACGATAAACTTTATTTTCACTAATAATTAATAAAATAAAAATGAGATTTAAATAACAAATTTGGATCATAACAATAGGCTATTTAGAAATAAAAAAGTATAGTATTTTTATTTATAAATTTAAAAAATGTTTGTATTTGCTTCAATTCTTCAGTTATGAACTCACCAACGACCGAGTGAACACTGAACACTGGTCGCGGGTTCATGGCTCATCAATGGGCTGGTACATGGAGTTTTCTAGGTTTTCTTCACTTAAATAGGGATCAGTTTTCCATAGGAGGTCCTCCCGGAAGGGGAGATCTTTCTATGGTCGCTTGGCAGATCGTCCAAGTTGTATATTTGCTTTATTCTATCAATTCAATTCAATACTTTATTTATGATACATACATTAAATCAAAAACTAGTTAATTAAATGTCATCAACAACGTTTAAAAGGTAAACATTTTTAATAAAATTAAAAATAATTAAAATCTACTTTTATGTTTTATTAACTAGTTTAAAGCAACGAGCAGATACATCTATAATTTTCCTTTAAATAAGAAACATATTTACCATTCATTAGATTTTCCTTAAAAAATTGCTATCGTATACCAAAGCAATTAAATGTTTGCGTATTTAATTAATTCTAATTGACATCACTCAACTTATGAAAACAATATAAGGTACTGTACGTAACACCGAATAGTTTACATAAAATAATTAAACTTCTGGAGATGAATGAAGTAACGAATGTTTATTAAACAAATAATGTATTTACAAATATAAAATTTCATTAATGTTTTCATTAATTATAAAAATGTATTTATTGATGTCAAAGAAGTAGAATTATTGATTTAAAAATATTAATATTAATGCTTCAGAAGATCGATAGTTTTAACCGATTGATTGTAGAATTAAAATTGGTCTACTTCTATTTTACATTCAGTTTCCTTATAGATAATTGTTTATACCATTAATTAATTTCCTTTTACAAGTTTTCGTGTAGGTTCATGTTTCAAGACCTGTACGTTACTGAAAATGTGTACAGTACCTATACATTATCATATATCTTATGAATTTCGCTAAGTTACTTAAATTTATAGAAATTTGTTTACTCATTCTTTTCTATACCATTCCATTTACTTATGAAGACTTTCCTTAAAAAAAAACACATGGTTTGAGATAAATAAACACGAGAATTTATAGATAATTATTTTAAATATTTATAAATTTATTAATAAATATAAAATATTTAAATGTTTATGTATATTTATTTACAGAAATAGCAACATTTCCGAAAATAAGTTCAACAATCGCTCTCTAAAGAACAATTACAATTATGATTAAAGTTTAATTGATGTTTATCCCTATGAAGTAAGTTTGAAACGCTAAAAAAATTAATGTAATTAGTTGTAGTCATTGCTTAGTATCATTGATTTAATCAATACATTCATTTCTATTACTTACAAATCTTAATATAATAAATAGGGGAGATCGGGGCAACTTCGGCATGCGGGGCAAGTTTGTCAAGCGCTTTTTTTTAAAAACAAATTAAAAGGAGACTTTGGTTATAGGTTAGGCAGTTGAGTTTTATTGGTGGCTTCTTGAGTGTAGTGTTTTTATTGTTCTCCAACAAGCGTAGTTGAATTATCAAGCAAATTTTCATTTTCGTTGAATTCCATATAATATTTTTTTTCCATTTATATTGAATTGGCAGGTTTTGTTATAATTCCATGATAACGAAAGTTACTTTTCCTGTTAGATGGATGTAACTTCAACTTATTCACGTGGCCAGATCGTGGCTTGGCATTCTGTTCTCAGGGTTGTACTTAATGTTTCGAAATCATGACTAGCGGGGTAAGATCGGCAACATAAAGCCACATTAGAAGCAAAGGATAAAAATCAAACAGATGATAAATGAAAACATGTTTGCATTTGTTATTCATGTATATATGTCTTTGAACTTGCATTTCGTTGTAATAATATTAAATGGGTGTTGGATTTGTATTTCTTTGTTTTAATAGTGAATTCCAACTTATACATTGTTAATAACATAATTTTATATACGTGCCTATCTTGCCCCATTACTGTTGCCCCTATACCAGGGGCAACTTTAATAAAAATAACTAAAATAATTACAACTTTACAAAAAGAGAGAAGTTGCCGATCTTGGCCCTATACCCGGGGCAACTTCGTCAATTTCTCTCTTCTTGTAAAGTTGTAATTATTTTAATTATTTTTATTTCCAAACTGATTTTAACCAGTACTATAGTAAGGTAACATTCCAATAGACAATATGCAAAGCTTTTTTTTTCAGTTTACAGTAGTATTTGTTACACAAAATTTAAGTAAAGCTTAACATGCCGATCTTGCCCCGATCTCCCCTATATTAATGTATAAATATAAAATATCGGATTCAGTTATTTAAATCTATTAACAATTCTTTTATGAAAATTTTTAAAACAGTTGATTTCAGTAATTAACTAAGATCAGAAATTCAAAACAGAAACACTGTCTACTGCAAATATTTATGCATTAAAATATGATTGGAATTTGGTAAATGTTAAACTAGAAATTATAAAATTAGTGAGGATTTTAATTTAAATTAACAAGCTTTATTATAATAATTACATGTGTTACCAGTTGAAATGCGAAGTTAATACGCGAGTCTTTACTTTCCGAATTCTTATTAAAGTTTAAATAATCGTTATTGTTTGACTTCTTTCGATTTATATCTTATCTATTATACATTACTGTTTTATTCCTAATTTATTTGTTTGACATAGAAAGTGTGTTTATGAAAAACAAATAAAAAATAAGAAAGTAAAAATTCAAACAACGTAAGATGTTTTATTATTTTTAAGTTATGTGAATATTCACATATCTATAAGTACAGTGTATACGCATGTGTTCTCCTTATTAATATTAAAAGGATAACTTTCTTGTAAAGTGCTCACTAGTCACCAAATGGATAAAACCAATAAACACTATTAGTTGGTGATGGGTTGGTGCCTCACTAACAGGGCTGGCACGTCTGGTTTTTCGGTTTTCTTGATGTATATAATACCTAAATAGACGTTAGTTTCCCATAGAAAGTCTTCACGGCGATCTGCCAAGGTCTCTTACCTTGTGCAGATGACCTCAGTGTTGCATTCTTTTATTTCAACCATCCATTCCAATTATTGTAAAGTTCGTAAGAATATAAATATAAATTATTGTAAATATTTTGCTATTAATATTATTATACTATTTTTGGAATTTTAATATACAATGTCTACATTTAAATAATTTAAAACTTTATTTTATATCGTTAAGAAACAATAATTCTATAAAAATCATTATAATAGAAAAACTGTAAATGATAATATTAAATTTTCAAAATATTTCTAATTAGAAATAAAAGGAATTGGATATTTTAGATATTAAATTAAATTATTTTATTCAGATATAATATTAAATCCTATATTTTATATGAAATTAAAATAATCGCTCGTGCAAATCACATCGCAGATTCAAATGGTCTAATTCAAATACGTAAAGTGCAATTTGCTTCTAATTGATTTCATTAATTAAGCTTTCATGATAAAATAATAAATTATGATTATCGATAATCTCTTTAGCTCTAGATAATTTAGAACAGTTTTAAATAAATTGTAATTTAAATTATTTTAAATGTTAATATATTTTCTTATTATTTTTTCATCATAATATTACAGAGCTAAAAGAGCAAGCAAATAGGTGATAAAATTGTTTTTAATTTAGTTCATATTTAATTTCATCTCTTTTAATTAATTAAAAATGTGTTAATATTATTTCATAGTAAACGGAAATTAATAACGATTAAGAAAATTGCATTAAAATAAAAATTAAGATTAGATCTGAGGCATTGCGGGAATGTAACTGAAGATATGTTTACGATTATTTCTTCGTAGATAAAAATTTTGTATCACTTTTCTTTAATTCTCAAGTGATTGTATCTTCAACGAAACTGTTTGAGGCGAAGCGTTAGCGAAGTCTCTTTTGTTGCTTATAGATTTGAGTTCGTTCTCAAAACTTGATATGGCGATTTTGATTAAACTTTGCCATTTTACATAATGATCGCTGGTAGAAGCGCACGCAAATTTTATTCTTTTTTATACCAGCGGCGACGTCAGTGCCGCGTTAGCGGAAAGTGATCGTCATAGATGGTCACCGAAACAATATTATTGACTCAATTCTTAGTATTGGGCAGAAAATGAAATGTGTCTAATTATTGATAATTTTGAAAATATAGAACTTACACGTGTTTTAGAATTTCATCTAAAATATAAACTTAAAACAGATCGGATAAGATGTTCGAATTTATAACCAAACCATTTAAGATGCGAATTATATTCGTTTTCGACAGTTATTCGTCATTATTGATTTCTACACTGATTTATAATTCCGAGTTTGGTAGTGGCCACGTTAAATGGAATGCTTTGTCTCTAATAAACAAATGACTATTATTTCATATC
Source organism: Centruroides sculpturatus (assembly GCF_000671375.1). Taxonomy (NCBI): domain Eukaryota; kingdom Metazoa; phylum Arthropoda; class Arachnida; order Scorpiones; family Buthidae; genus Centruroides; species Centruroides sculpturatus. The sequence continues at coordinate 236,320 of NW_019384682.1, forward strand.
CATTCTTGAAAACATTTAATTACACGAAATCTTTATTACACTTAATCGAAACATTATTACTATTTATATCTTCTGAAAATGGCAAAAGGAATCAAATATCAAGAGTTGTACCTAACGCTATAATTCATATCCAATTTCTTTGTCACCTAAAAGGAAGATGTATTAATCGGTTTTTATGTGTTCGAGGCAGAAAAAATTATAATCCTTAGAAAATAGAGAATGAAAATAAGAAAATATTTTCAATGCTTTTCATTATTTTCTATATTTTTGAGATAAGAAATAATTCTTTTATTATATAGTTTAAAAATAAATTACTTTATTGTAGAATTGAATTGAGTGTTTAAACTTTATACTTTCTATCACAAAGTGAATATGATATTCTACAATTACATACTTGTCGCTATTTAAATATAAAGAAATATTTATGATCTTTAAATAAAATAAATGTCGTCTTTCAAGTAAAAGAGAAAGAAAATGTTACATAAGAAAAATATTTGATTACCGTCATTAAATATTTCGTTATTCCTTATTTGGTTATAAATTATGTTCATATTGTTCATTGTTTTATAAACTTAAGCAATATATATATAGATATACAGCAGAAAGTTGATTATCCGGTTTTCAAAAAAAGAAAAAACTAGAAGATATAGATTTTGTACAATACATATAACAAAGTACAATACACAGAGACCAAACTCTCCATGTAACTACAAATTACTATGTCATCTGTCGATTGTAGCGCCGCGAAACTAGGTCATATATGTAACATTATGTTAGACTTTGAGTAAACTAATTTACTTTCAAATACAATAATTGCATTACAGTATTTATACTTCATGAAACTATAAATGCACAGTGCTTGATTTACTGTACAGTACCTAAAACACAAAAACAAACGAGTTTCTGGATTCTCCGAAATTTCGTTTATCCGAATGACCCATTTTCCTTCAAGTTTGGATAATTGAATTTCCGCTGTATATATTTAAAATGAGGAGAAATAAAAGAATCATTATATAGTACATTTTAAAATTTTAAAATAAAAACTTAATGATATTGACCGCATTATTATCGATTACTGTACAATGTACTAGCTACACTTGTTTAATATTTATAATTAATAAAAAAAATAACAATAAAGCAGGTTTATATAATTTAATTTTAATGCTTTGCATTGTAAATTGATCTCATTTATTAATTATATAGAGAACAAAAATTAATTATTTTAGATTCGAATTACATTATCATCATGTATACTCTTTATTTAATTATATTTTGTAAAAAGTAATTAAATTTTACTTATATTATTAAGTATCATTCGTTAAATTTATATTATACATTTTTAATAACATGAAAAGTTTTTTAAAAGGAAATATTCTTAAGGAAGTAACTCGGAAGATGAAAAACTATCTTATTTAGTGAAAAAATGTTGAGTTTATAAGTATATCTACAGGACTATTAATTCTAATTTTATATATCAAAAAGTGAATTCTATAAATATATATTTCCGGATAATTTTTCCTGAATCACTTGAAAAATCAATAAGTTAAACTCTTAGTGGAACACAGTGTGGCATTTGGAAATTCCGATAAAAACTCAAAAATCTTTACTTTCTTATGAAAAAAAAAAATTATATGTAAAGGCAAAAATTCTATTAAATAAAATACACAGCCATAAATTTAAAAAAAATAAATTATCTTTATAAAAAATTCATTTTTAGGTGTATTAGTTTCATTTATTTTATCAAATTTATATAAAATTTTTAAGCGTAATTTACTATAAATAATTGTATATCATAATTAAAATTTTTAAAAAATCATTTTTATAATTGTATTAAACTTCCGAATGTTTTATTAAGAAAAATAAAACATTCGGAAGTTTAATACAATTATCTTCTTGATAAAGCTTGTGATCTAATATCTTCAAGACGTTAATAAATAAATTGTAGAATTGTAAATATAAAAAAATTAGTAAAATTACTATAACCTTCTAATTATTCTTATATAATCATATTTGATTATATTATTATTATATATTATATAACACAATGGAAGTATTTATCTGCTAAAGTAATTGAAGCGATGTAAATGTTTACCATAAGTGGAAAAAAATAACGATTTTTAAATTACGTAATAGAGAATAAAAGAATGATTTATTTAGAGTATAAATACTGTATTATAAACAAGAAAATATCAGGAAAAAAAGAAGTAAACTGCGCACGCATACGCAAACATCTCTCTAAGAATCCCGGATGAAGAATAAACCTCAGAGATGCTGAGAAAGCTCTTACTGCAGTGTGCAAGTGCAGGAGATGTTAAACATCTACTGAAGAACATGTTGATTGACTCTTTAATTTGCTCTGAAAATTTGACAAAAAGGTAATTTTTAATATTCGTTTTCGATGCGTTTTCGTTATACTTCAGCACGCGTGACGCAGGAAAATTTTTCGAGCTTTGTTTAATATTAATACAATAAAATAATAATTAATTAGAAAATTGAATTTCGTAAATTTTATTATATTTATTTTTATTAAATTAAATGCATTGTTTGATATTTTTACCTTTGTTATAATAGTTAGCAATTTCCAAAAACTTGATCGTCTCAATATTGTATAGGTAGAAAAATTAATTAATTATAATAGTTACTGTTATCGAACTACATTCAAATTAATTTTTCTGCGCAACTTGACATGTAAGATGTTATATTATTCATAAACTTATCAGAATTGTAGCTGAATGTAAAATAAAATTAACACTTTGTAAGTGAAGATCACAATTAATTTTATAAAAAGAGAATTGCATAAGGAAAAGATACGAAACTGATAAAATAAAGGTTGACAGATCAAATATCATTAAACGTAAAGTTTATCAGTTCATTAGGTAAAGAGTATAGTACTAACCTCGATAATGGAAAAAAAAAATCTTCGACATATAATTTCAAATATAAACAATTAATAGTGCACAATGAAACCTTTCTAATAATTGCTTTAACAATAAATGTTTCTTAGTTTATTAATTATTATTTTAAAAAGTTAAAATGCATGAAATGCCTATTGATATCAAATTTAATAATTATTCTGTCTAAATATTTTTAAAAATATTATTCAAATTTATTTCTAATGAACAATTTAACAATAAAATAAATAAAATAATTACCTTTTTAACCCACCCAATTTAATATAAAATTGTCAACCAATTAAAAAAAATTTTTTCAATTATTTTCATTTTCGTAATTTAATTAAATATGATATTTCGAACATTTTGTGTTTATAATACTTGAATAATTATTTATAAAAATTTTTAATATTTAAAATAACTTTACATATTTTTAATATCGATAATATATTTGAATAAATATTAATGAGATTTTGGATCGCTCATATATGAGGAAAGAAATTATAATTAGATATTTTTTATATTATTTATTTAAAGCTATATATAATTTTAAATTTAAATGTTAATAACATTTTTAAAAGTTAAAGGATTTTGGTGTTTATTCTCTTCGTAATGTTTTATTTTTAAACTGAATGCAACCAATAATTCCATTTATTCTAATAATTAAATTAATTATAAATTTCAAATACGCGAAATTTGCTAATCTGTGAATGACACCTTACTCATAATGAATACAATACATTTTTTACAATAATTTATATAAACTTTTAATTGTTATTAAATAAATTAAGCGTAATTTTAAAATGAAATAACAAATCAAATTTAACACAAATTACTGTTATTAAAAAGTTAATCAAAATTTTAAAAAATACATTTTTTTTAAATAACTCTAAATTTCTTGTTAAATTACTTCAAATAATTATTTTATTGTATTTTTGCATACAATACGCAGTATAAAAGGTGTTGATGCTAATATCTGTCAATTAGTTTTATTTAATAAGTCAAGCGTAAGCTAATATTTCACATTGATATAGTTATAAATTGTTCACTTAATGTTTTTTTTTTATGCAAGTTTAGAATAAAATAAGCAATAGATTCAATAAATCGCACTTTAAATTGAATTATACGTGTTATTATTTTATAAAATCTTTAATAAATGCTTATATTTTATTAACCAATATTGATAGTGATTATATTCACAATAAAAATTCTTTATAAGATTAAATAGAACTGCAAATATATTTTTCCAGTAGAGTATTATATGTATTTTCTTGTGCGCCTCTGGCTTTATTTTAATTATAACTTTTTATGATTATATTATTCAAATTAAATGCCATTGGCTTTTTAATAAATATTAATAAACGTTTTAGATATTTTCAAATTTATATTTTGACTACGCCCTGTTTTCTATTTTGATGTATGATTCTCGAGATCGAAGAATGGATACACGATGTCATCACGTTTTATTCCTAGTCAGAGATATGAGTTTACGTGACAAGAAATTTTAAAGTACAGTAGTTCTTCTCTTATTTTCACTTCAGATGAAATTTTGAATAGTAGTGATTAATAACTTTATAGTAAAAAATATCTAGTTTACGATAGGAGTAGCAAGTCTGTGAAATTAGAATTTGTGTAGTAAATGCTACATTTTTACAAGGCTTATGGGTCTTAATAATTAGTCTGAAGTGAATGAAATTAATGTTTATTTATAAAACTTACGAGATTCTCTTCTAACGTAGGCTATATTATAATCGGAAATATCGGAAATAAATTTAAAATATCTGATTTTAAAATTAAATTTATTTATTAGATGTTATTTCGATCGTAAGGAATAATCAATTTATATATATGTTTATTATGGAAGTTTACTTCTAAAAGTAATTTGTTTTAATACACAGATTACATTTATCAATTATACTTATTAAATTGAAATAATTCAAATGTAATCATGTTGGTTTGTAATTAATTGAATGTATAGGGTTTATATTAATGTTTAAGATATGTTAAACATAATTTCGATAAAATATTAAATTATTAATATGATTTGTTTCTGCACAAAATTTACTGTGCCCAAAACATGTTTTTAAAATAATCAATCATATGAATGATATTCTTATAAACAAATGAGCACGGATAATTATTTTTAATTGCAAATAACCCCTTCTTTTATTTTTTATTTCCAATATTTTATACATTTGCACTACTTATTTTCTTATATTTGTCCAAAAGACTTAAAGAATTTTTTGAATTTTAATGTATAAAAATTTGGAATTTCAGTCTTTATGCCACTTCTTGATTAATTAAAACCAATTTTACGTAAAGCTTCTATAGAATAACCAAGTTAAATAAGCAATAATATTTAAAATAATTAAACTTGGTGTACTGTAAGTACATAAGAATATTTTTGTAGTTTTTTGAATAATTCGGTAATTAGCAATGCCATTTTAAAATTGTTAATCGCTATCAAATAATAAAATTAAAACATAATTAAATTCTCTTAAAATCTCTTTAAAATGTACAAAATAAAGAATTTTTTGTAAAATACATATTTTTTTATGCATAAATTTATAAATCTGTCTTCTGTTAATGTTTCAATATATTATTCTTTTGTCCGTCAGCAAATCAATACTACAGTAACTCTCGATATAGCCATTTGTTCGCAAACAAAAATGGTACTAAATCGTATTTCGCGTTAAACCGAGGGACCTCAAACATGAAAAAATGACGTCTAAACACAAGTTTAACGTTTTGAGTGTTTGAAAATCACATGGTTTGGAGGTAAAATGCCCTTTGCGATGAAATATAGTACATTTAATAATTCATAAATGCTGAAGTATTCTCTATTTAATATTTAAGAGAATTATAAGTTTGTGAGTATTCATTGCCTCTCTACGAGTGTAACTATGAGAAAAACGCTATATCGAAGTTTGACTGTATTTCTGTAATTAATTAAATTAATTAATTTTTTATAGATAAGTATCAAAATATTGTTATGAAGATAATTATTTATTTATTAAAAGATTCAGTAGTTAATATCCGAATGGTTAGAAATTACAGTATTTCTCTTAATAACATAACTTGTATTGAAACCAGTTACAATAAATAAACAAAATAAATACTTACGAAAATAGTTATAAAATTAAAAACGAAAAAGTAAATTGTAAAATGGCAATAAAAAATTACATGTTGCATAACTAGTTTTTAAACAAATATTTAATTGTCTTCCTTGAATGAACACGAGGGCTAAATACGAAGGTTTTTAAATGTGGCTGTAGCAGAAACTCTAAGATTTACTTCATTCTGAAAAAATTCTGTAAAAAAAATTATAAGAATAAAATGCAATTGAATTTCTATGACTGAAAACTCAGATAAATCCTTTATAGTAAGAGTAACATTAATAGAATTAGTATGAAATAAGTAGGATAATTTTTAAATTAAAAACTTATCGTATTTAATTCAGCGGTAAGTCGGTGTAATAAGCATGTAATAATAGTAAATTATACTGGAATGCAGTCTAGAATGATAAAAAATAAGAAAATTATGTATGAGAATAACCTAATAATTTTTGAGGATATTACAGTCTATAGTTTGTTTTAAACTGAAGTAATATGCTTTTCTATCCTATATAGGATATTATCAAGTTTAAAATATATTTAGGAATTAAAACAAGAAAATAATAGGAATTAAAACAAGAAAAGAATGTTTAATAAATACAATTATGTTATTTTAGTTTACAAGCATTTACTTAAAGTTGATACAGTCGACCCCCCTATAACACGGTAGATACGTCCCGCTTTTTATGAAATTCATGTTGTACGAGTCTTAAATATATGAGCCAATCACAGCCCGGCACGTATGCAATTTACGGACTACGGCTGTTTGAACGGTTTTCTTCCATAAAATTAATCGATTCTAGACTAATTTGACTCAACATTTCCAAAACACGTATAATTTTTTGGAATAATCCATATAAACTATGCTATCAATATAAATAAAAAATTGTAAGATTACTTACCGAGTGTGCACCGTTCGACGACGCCATTGCTTAAGCTTGTTTTCATAGTGGAGTGGTGCATCGAATGGCGCTCGCGTACTTCCTGATAAATTATTTTTCTGCGAAAAATTTGCTGAACTTTGGAGACATCATTAATATAAATATAATTTTTATGGCCATTAAATAATAAATGGTTTTTAGTAGGTCCGCTGCTCGTTTAAACACAACGATTTGTGCAATATCCGCTATTGGTCTAGATTCGACCAATCCTGTCTCGACACGAGTCGGCGATGACGTTTTATCGTATTTTACGAGTTTCTTTTAGCATGTTTATACGAATACGGTCGAAATTTTTTCGCCGCTATATACGAATTCGTATTATATGAACCCGTTTTATAGGGGGTCTACTGTATTTCACATTTGAAAACTTCGAAATCAACGTTATCGTATTTTGTTATATCTGTTTCACCCCGTGAGATTAACTATTTTTCAAAGTTTCACTTCTTCAGCTCGTTAGCAACATTAAATAATTGATTTGGTCTAATTAGATTATGCTATAGGACGGTTTCCGAATGTTCTGGGATATTTCTTTTCATTAGTTCTATTGCAACGTGTAATTAAAGAATAACGTGAATAATACCAATATTATATTAATTTACCATAATATAGCGTAATCGAACATTACAAAAGACTTAACGTATAGTACATATACAATACATATATATTAATTTTTTGTATGCCTAATGTCTGCTTGTGTAATGTGTTAGCAAATTAGTATAATACCATAAGAATTTGTTGATTTCATTCTTTAATTACAGATTGAAATGGATAACATTCCAAAATAGTAATTGAAGACTAGTAGAAAAAATATCTTAGAACATAGAAACCGTCTTTAACGTAATTTAATTAGGCCAAATCAACTACAGTAGAGCGTCGTTTATCCGAATCAATTGGGGACTGGGGTTGTTCGGATAACTTATTTTTCGGATAACCGATTATGCACGAAAAAATATATTAACCTATCCCGTTTGAAATTTGTCTTTGTCGCGTGTCGCTTCGCGTTGAATTTTCGTCGATGTTAAGCTTAACGTAAACTTTTTAAAATAATAATCGTGGCTATTGTATCGTTAAAAATTATTTCTTTATTTTGTACAAACAAAATAAATATATTGAAAAATATAAAAAAAGTAAAAAATTATACTTCAGAAGTTAATTTAGTATGAAAAACGTAAAATATTTGAGTAGCCCAAGACATAGCCAAAGATTGCAGCGCCACAGCACTGGCGAAAATTTAAATTTGGCGACTGGAATTCTTTCGGATAAACGACGCTCTACTGTATTTGATATACCTAACTAGCTATTGAAGTTAACAAAAAATAGCTAATCTCAGTAGGATTAATTAAACAGATATATGTAATAAATTAAAGAATACTTTAAAAATTACTGTTAAGGTGAAAAAATCTCATTCTATCATAAAAATAAGAACATTTAAAGTATTTGTAGTAAATTATATAATATTGTACTTTAAGATACAATATTATATAAATGACATCTTATGATAGTAATTGAATAAGAAACTAGACGTACTTCAGAAAAGTTAATTAGAAGCATCATTGCTAAACATTACTAGAAAACCAGTATAATTCTTACGTTCGCAAATAAAAATAATTCGCGATACAGTAGATCCCGAATAATTTAATTCCAATATAAAAGTTGTATACAATAATTTATAAAATAATTTTCCGACTAAGAGACAAATTTATTTATTTATCTCTAAAAAACTCTCAGTATGTATTTTAATGTAAATTAATCTGAATTTTATCTTGACAAAAGCATAATTTTAACATATTTTTTTCAAATAATTTGCCTTCATACTTTTGCAATAATTATACATTTTATTCCAAAGCATTCCATTAATATAAATTCTATATTATATAATTAGCTTGTGTTCTTTGTAGCTTGTGTTATATAATTAGCTTGTGTCATTATATAACACAAATTGAATAATTCTTAGACTTTGTTGTAATGCAATATTTTACACCATAAACTACAAGGAAAAAATAACATTTTTGAATATTATAAATGAACATATTTAATTTTTTAAATAATTAAAATTTATAAATAAAATATACTTTTTATTAGCTAATAAAACGATTAGAGTTTTTTCTTGCTTAAACATTTACAGAATTAGTAAATATTCGAAAAAATAACGGTAAAAATTAAAATAAATGAATTGCATAATTAAAAAGACGATAATAAATTATAAAGTATAACGATGATTACAACCAGGATATTAAAAGAAGTCAATATAATGTAATTTATAACTTTAATTTCAGACTATTCTAGACTTTTATCTTTTTAAATATACTAGGAGAAATTACAAAAAGAACTTTTTAGAAATAATTTTAATCAAAAGCGTTTAAATATTAATTTAAATAGAAAGAATAATGGAGCTAAAAAACAGCAAACTGTTTATTGAATTATGTAGTATTAAGAGGAAGAAATCTTTGAGAAATGATCTAAAAGTCAGATTAAAATGAAATTTTAAATAAATTGAACATTACAGAACTATCTATCTTGCATATATATTTAATCTTGTAAACAATTATTTAAGTATTTTTCTAACTCTTGAAGATTCGATATAAATTTTTATTTCTTTCGATCGATTAACATCAAAAGCAATTTCTAATCTTGTTCAGTCTAAAACGATAAAATATTTATCCGATAAAATAGGTCGTTAATGTCAACTTTAATCTATTTGTTTATATTTCCAATTCGTAAAAACTTGACATTTCCATTTCGTTAAAAATCGATGCAAGAAACATTCGTCTTTATATTATTCAAATGTATTTCTGTCGTTCCTTTTTTTTATCTTTCATACTTTTTTGACTTTTAAAAACTATCAAATTATAAAAACATAAATATTAAATGTAGCATCAAGTACCTGACAAATTAACTTTGCGTGCATCTAAGTAACAAAGCAACTAAACAACTAAGCCAAAGCTTTCATATGAAACGAACTAAGTCATTGGTTTGCTTACTTAAAAATACCTTTTTTTCTTATTTGTCGCTACTTTCATAGTAAAAAATATATTTCTAATTGACTTAAATAGCATATTTATTGTATGTTTTTATATGCTGCAAGATATACATTTGTAAAGAACGTAAAATTACATTCGATCACAAACGAAGGATGATGATCAATAGATATTCAAATAGTTCATGAATAGTATAGTACGCTTTTTATAATTTGAAAGGTGGGGCAATTGAAAGGTAGATTTATATTTCTTCAGTTCAAAAAAGATATACTGCAAATTTTTTTAAAGTGGAATCTGCACTCTAAAAATACTTTTTGGGATATCGGCTACTATAGAACTTGCTAATAATTTCCGGATTTATCTGCTTTATATTTTTCAGGAAGTTCAAATGCAAAAGATGAATAAAAAATTCAATCAATTTTTAGAATTTATTCAAAAATAATAGATGAAGTACATTTGTAATAACATTAAATCAAAATTAACTTGCTTTAACGTTTGTTTTCCTAAAAGAGACGAGGAAATAAAACATAATCATGATTTTAAAAAAATCTGTTCGATGAGAGAAGTTAGATAAAACTTAATATAATTTGATATTGTTCTTATTTTTAGTTTATATTTCATGATTTTATTATATTTGTAATACATACGAGAATAATAAATTATTTTATAAATTAATTTTGTTAATTTTCTAATTTATAAATGGAAATTTTTATTTGAACGATAGAAATATTGCTTAAATAAAAATTCCTGCTGGATTAAAAATTCGTTTTATAAATTATTGTATTTGTACTAATTTAAATACGACCTTTAGCGTATGTTAAAGTGTATAATGCAAAAAATATTATTAAAATAAAAATTGTATTTTAATTTATAAATTTAGAAGAAAAAATATGAAGTTTGTACGCTTAACAATTTAAATTTTTTTTCATAAATAATCGAGATTTGTTTAACTATTTCATAATCGAAAAAATAAAATTTTGCGCAAATAAAAAGTTAGAAATTAAAATTCAAAATTGATAGAGAAAAGTTTAAATTGTTTTTCTAACCTAAGGGCTTTTAATGTTGTATTTAATCACAATAAACTTATTATTTTACAATTTTTTTTTCAAATTATATGTTAATAATTATAGCACGGTTAAATTTAAATACAGCAGCCTACAGATGTAATTAAATAACGTTTTCCAATATCATTGGAATTTTTTTTTCAATGCAATTTCTTGTACTCTTTGAAATCAAAAAACAAAACAACTTTCAAGAAATAAAAGTTTTCTAATTAAGTTTTGTATGAAAGTTAGTTCCGAGTTGTTGAAAAATTTAATTTTTTTCCCTTTCAAAAAAATCTGCTTTGCATTTAAAATTTTCGTAAAAATAACCCAGAAAAATTTATTTTCACTTAAATTTAATGTTTCGTTTGTATTTACAATTTTATGTATTATTTTAAAACATTATTTTTACGACACAATTAATATTTTCGAATAAATATAGTCAAATTATCTAATCTAATTAGTACAAAATTTATTGTAATTGTTTGATAATGATTTTTTATTGTAGAAACTCTGTAATACTTAATACGAAAGTATATATAAAATGAATTGTTCATATTTTTTAGCATTATTTAATAAAAATAAAATCTTTTAATGCCTGTAATACAATAATTGATTATAAATTAGCTCGTTATACAGTTATTTTATTAGAAATATGCAATTTTTAATTTGTACAATTCGTAATACATAATAAAACAACACAGAGTAGTGAAATTATAATTAAGAGTACATAATGAAGTTATATGCAACATGAATTGTGTGATGTTAAATTTTACATATTCTGGAATATCAAAGCCAGTCCAGAAGAACCCAAAGGGGTTCAAAAATTTAAAATATTTCAATAATTAATAAGGACCTTTTATTAACTCGTGCACGACGTTCCGCTACAATATATTTACTATTATATATGTGTTTAACAACAACGTTTTGAACTTAATGAGGAACGTAAAGGGGGACTACAAGGTTTTAAATCACGTAAACGCTCTTGGATACGCCCTGTTTGAAGTCATTTTAGTAAAATATTTTTATTTTATAAAACTGATCAATAGTATAGAACAAAAAAAATGTATCGTTATAATATTCTCGACAAATTTTCTACGTTACTTCGTACGAATACATTTGGTAATTTATTGCAATTTACAGATATGATAATAAAATGAAATTTTATAAGATTATTATGGTTTTCCTGATCCGTTTTTTTATATAAAATGTATATTATTTAAATGATTATTCGAAAGTCTGAAGTTTCATATATTTCAGTTTTATATATTTCAATTTAAATAAATCGATGTAAAAATTTTTAGGACGATACATGAGACTTGACTATACATCTGAAAGGAAATATTCGAGGAAACATATTTCAAAATCGTGACATTTCTTTTTTCTTTTTAACTTACATATGTGGATTTGTTTCTTTTATGTTGCCTGCAGATAAAATCGATTCTCAAACATCTAATATTTTAAAAATGTAATTAAGTTTATATTCTAAAATATTCATATAATAATTTAAATTATATATAGAAAAATTTCATGATAAACTGTATATAAACTCATTATTTAATATTAGTTTATTGTGACGATATTGTACTGATTTAACTTGTGATGAAATTTCACCCGCAAGTTAAATCAGTATAAATAAGTCCTATTAATAGAATGTAGTCACAATAGACTAATATTAATAAACAAATATTTAAAGGAACAGAAGCAATAACTTAATCCTTGGATATTTAGTTTAAAACTCGTTATTTCTCTAATTACTAATTATACTTTGTATAATTATATAATATATTGTCACATTTAAAATAATAATAATATAATGTGATATGATATTAATACACATAAAAATAACACTTGGAATGAATACAAGTGGTAACGTAACTAGAGCCGATATTAGGGGAACCCGAATCGTGCAAACTCACGTTTACTCCTGTACTACTGTCTTTAGTAGTGTTTTAAATGAAGAGTAAACTCTTAGATATTATACATATATGCATCTATAAATGCGTTTGTCTCATTCAAATTTTTTTTCTGCTTATTTAATTTTTTTAAATTTATTATTTGTATAAATATGTGGGACACCTCCCTGATTGCTACTAAATATAAGGCCTAATCGTTCAGATTAATCATCCTTTGTTTCTTTTTAATTTCATATAACAGAGTAGCGTTACATCTCTAATTTATAATATTACTTTTATATGTTATTCCTATTACTTTCCGGGCTGTTATACACAACAGAAAAAAGTATGGCGATCGGTTAAAAAATGACCTCCTAATTATGTTGTAAGTACATCTCTTCGATAATAAAAAAGGACTGTTGAAAAGATCGGTGTAATTTTTTATATATTTAAAAAGGTATATATAGTAAATGACCCCCAAGATTATTACATTTTTAGACTCAGGGGACCTGGAAACGTCGAAGAATTCAAAAATTATTCGAGGTAATTTCTGTATGTATGGAAGTTTGTGTTTGTGGCACGATTTTGTTCACCCTCTTTGAAGCTTAATAACTCCTATACTTTTTGTCGAAAATTTTTCAGGGAGGTTTGTTTATTGGGGAGATTGATGCTGTTAAATTTTGATAGTTAAAAGTTGAAAAGTGGTGATATAAAGGGGGTCGTGTGTATCTCCAGTAGGATCGAACTTATGACGATTTTACTTATTAGCATTTATAATTTTTTATAAAACTCATCCATAACCTCAAAATAAAGCTTTTTGTCATTTTATAATAGTTAAAAACATAAAAACGTTTAAAAATAAAATATTATAACAGATGGCATCATCAAAATTCTAAATATTGCTGGGAAAGTTAAGTCTCGTTACTGGATTTTTTATTATTTGTTAGGCTGCAATTTGAAAAAAAAACTGTGGACCTATAAATTGTCACTTTTCTCCGTCAGCTTAATCTTGAGAAAGGCGTTAGAAAAATGAAAGAAGAGACCAGATATAAAAGATCAGGGGCAAATAGCTTCGATTAACTATATAAGATCTTTCAATGTAAACCGGAAGTTACGTTATTTCAATTTAAAAATTTTCCCTGAAAGCAGTTAATAATGATCTGCACGACTCTATTGTTAAAAGAAAAGTATGAGGAACAGGGACAAGCCACTTCTAATTTGAGGTGGAGAGCATATATTTTAAATACAATAAATTTATAATATGATTTAAAATTGCAGCCCGGCATTGTGAAGATGTCACAATAAATAATTGCTCGTTATCAAACTATATTTGTAATTTCTTAATTATTTATTTCACATACATTATTCTGTTCAGTACATAGTAAAATATTATTATAAAATTTTATAATGATAAATATGTAATGAAAAATATAAAATATTCGCTCTTCTTACGAAAAATTGTTAGCACACAATCTTAATTTAATATTAATATGTTTACTCTCAATATTTCACTTATTTTATTCCGTAAATATTAAGAGAATTATACTAAATAACTTACAGTAAGAAAAGCGATTATTTATTAATATTTTAAATGATAATTGGCATTTTAGCTTGTAAATATTTAAATTAAGAGTATTTTGAAATTTATAAAAAGTTTCATGACTTTCAGAAAATAAATTATAGGTAGTGCCATCTCTAATATGAACAACTTGACGTCCATCCTCTGATCCATGAAGATATCCTGAAACTACCTGAAACCCATTGTGATCAAGGGTATCTATCACAATGGTATCAATAGACGAAACTCCAACTTTACCATCATCCATAATCAATTTGGATTTGGAGAATAGAAATGATAAAGTTTTCTTCATTCGAAGATATGTCGTTTCCTGTATGAAGTGAGTATTTTTCTAGAAAATGTTACTACGAATTTTCAAGTTTTCACTAACCAATTGTATTTTTTAATATAAAAGTAAATGAATTCAAAGTAAATAATTAATAAAAGTTTGAATTCTGTAATAATATATTCAAAAAAAAAATTTCAGTACAGAGTTACAGTTATTTTTAATAAACTATAAATTTATTTTGAAGTCGATGTATTGTTTTTAATAATTTATATATAAAAATTTATACTTATAAACAATGATTTAAATAATTAAAAACCAAATGTTTTATTCTAATAAACAAAATTTAGAATTATTTTTTTTTGTAATCTTTAATAAAATAAATTCGCAAGAAATCAAATTATTAAACTGAAAAAATTATAGGAATGCACGAATTAAATTCAATTGACTGACTATTTCCAACAACAATGTGGGCTTATATATATTTATTATTACAGTATTTTTTCATTCATATTCATAGTATGCTCATTCTGAGATGCATATAGAAATGCATTGATGAATTACTTTTATATAGAAGGTCATTCAACAATGCTTTACTATACGCATTGTAATATTACTTGTGAATATTTTGCACATCGTTATATATTAAATATTATCATAAAATTAAATAAATCCATTATAATAACTTTTAATATTTGATTTTTATTATTAATATGAAATGTCAATAAACCTATTTAGCGTTGTCTAAAAAAAAGCATTTCGTCTTTTACATAAAGTTATTTTATTCATGAAAATAAAATTTTTTGTACTTGTAATATTAATATATAATAGTCTAAGAAAGATTTTATGTAAATATATATTGCATCAGAATTTGCTGCTATTAATATCTCGTTAATATTGATTCGAATGAATGAAAAAATAATGAAATAAAAAGAGTAATGCGTATTATTTTCAATTTTTTAATGTAATTTGTTTATATTAAAGTCGGAACATCGCAGTATTGTTTAATTTAAAAGCTTATAATAATATTTTATTACAGTATATATATATTAAATTTCATTATAAAGTAAGAATTTTTTTGCATTTACACATAGANATTTAAAAATTTTCCCTGAAAGCAGTTAATAATGATCTGCACGACTCTATTGTTAAAAGAAAAGTATGAGGAACAGGGACAAGCCACTTCTAATTTGAGGTGGAGAGCATATATTTTAAATACAATAAATTTATAATATGATTTAAAATTGCAGCCCGGCATTGTGAAGATGTCACAATAAATAATTGCTCGTTATCAAACTATATTTGTAATTTCTTAATTATTTATTTCACATACATTATTCTGTTCAGTACATAGTAAAATATTATTATAAAATTTTATAATGATAAATATGTAATGAAAAATATAAAATATTCGCTCTTCTTACGAAAAATTGTTAGCACACAATCTTAATTTAATATTAATATGTTTACTCTCAATATTTCACTTATTTTATTCCGTAAATATTAAGAGAATTATACTAAATAACTTACAGTAAGAAAAGCGATTATTTATTAATATTTTAAATGATAATTGGCATTTTAGCTTGTAAATATTTAAATTAAGAGTATTTTGAAATTTATAAAAAGTTTCATGACTTTCAGAAAATAAATTATAGGTAGTGCCATCTCTAATATGAACAACTTGACGTCCATCCTCTGATCCATGAAGATATCCTGAAACTACCTGAAACCCATTGTGATCAAGGGTATCTATCACAATGGTATCAATAGACGAAACTCCAACTTTACCATCATCCATAATCAATTTGGATTTGGAGAATAGAAATGATAAAGTTTTCTTCATTCGAAGATATGTCGTTTCCTGTATGAAGTGAGTATTTTTCTAGAAAATGTTACTACGAATTTTCAAGTTTTCACTAACCAATTGTATTTTTTAATATAAAAGTAAATGAATTCAAAGTAAATAATTAATAAAAGTTTGAATTCTGTAATAATATATTCAAAAAAAAAATTTCAGTACAGAGTTACAGTTATTTTTAATAAACTATAAATTTATTTTGAAGTCGATGTATTGTTTTTAATAATTTATATATAAAAATTTATACTTATAAACAATGATTTAAATAATTAAAAACCAAATGTTTTATTCTAATAAACAAAATTTAGAATTATTTTTTTTTGTAATCTTTAATAAAATAAATTCGCAAGAAATCAAATTATTAAACTGAAAAAATTATAGGAATGCACGAATTAAATTCAATTGACTGACTATTTCCAACAACAATGTGGGCTTATATATATTTATTATTACAGTATTTTTTCATTCATATTCATAGTATGCTCATTCTGAGATGCATATAGAAATGCATTGATGAATTACTTTTATATAGAAGGTCATTCAACAATGCTTTACTATACGCATTGTAATATTACTTGTGAATATTTTGCACATCGTTATATATTAAATATTATCATAAAATTAAATAAATCCATTATAATAACTTTTAATATTTGATTTTTATTATTAATATGAAATGTCAATAAACCTATTTAGCGTTGTCTAAAAAAAAGCATTTCGTCTTTTACATAAAGTTATTTTATTCATGAAAATAAAATTTTTTGTACTTGTAATATTAATATATAATAGTCTAAGAAAGATTTTATGTAAATATATATTGCATCAGAATTTGCTGCTATTAATATCTCGTTAATATTGATTCGAATGAATGAAAAAATAATGAAATAAAAAGAGTAATGCGTATTATTTTCAATTTTTTAATGTAATTTGTTTATATTAAAGTCGGAACATCGCAGTATTGTTTAATTTAAAAGCTTATAATAATATTTTATTACAGTATATATATATTAAATTTCATTATAAAGTAAGAATTTTTTTGCATTTACACATAGAAATAAATTATATAATTTTATTTCAGTCAAAGATTTAATCTTGGTTCCAGAAAATTCTTATGTATGCTTCGAAACTTCCACAGAAAATGAAAAGCTGGACGGGCGGCTAAAAAGTATCCAAGTTTAGATTTTGACATCATCAGATAATAATGGAGCTTCATGTTATGATCTCCAGGCTCCTTCTCACCTGTGTCCTTCTGTGTCTCTCGCCTTTCATTCATAAAACGTTTGGCAAGAAAGTGCATGTGCCTGGTGATATTATTATCGGTGGCCTGGTGCCAATTCATCAAAAATCATTGAAAAAAGACGGTAAATGTGGCGAGATAAACAAGGACAGAGGGATCCAGAGACTGGAAGCAATGTTATTCGCAATTGATAAAATCAACAATGATCCTAATTTGTTAGGTCATATCAAATTAGGTGCCATAATCTTAGATACTTGCGCTAGTGATAGCTATGCTCTTAATCAATCCATGGAATTTATTAGAGCATCTGTGAATACAATAGATGCCAGTTCCTTTGAGTGTAAGGATGGTAGCCAACCAAAAATGAAAGCGGTAACTAAAGCAATTACTGGAGTAATTGGTGGTTCTTATAGCGAAGTTTCTGTGCAAGTCGCCAATTTATTACGATTATTTAGGATACCACAGATAAGTCCTGCTTCAACGAGTATATCGTTAAGTGACAAAACACGTTATGACTTTTTTGCAAGGACGGTACCACCTGATAGACATCAGGCAAATGTACTTGTAGATCTAGTACAGAAATTCAATTGGTCTTATGTGTCTCTGGTGGCATCCGAGGGACAATACGGAGATTCTGGAATGACTGCTTTCACTAAGAAAGCTCGTAATAAAAAAATATGTATAGCTGTAAGTGAAAAAATACCACACTCACCCACTGAAGAATCATACGATCACATATATAAAAACTTGCTATCAAAACCAAATGCGAGAGGTGTGGTACTTTTTACAAGAGCTGAAGATGCTAAAGGAATTTTAAAAGCAGCCAAAAGACACGGTGAAAATCACTTAATTTGGATAGGAAGTGACGGTTGGGGAACACAAGAAAAATTAATGGAAGGTCTGGAAGATGTTGCAGAAGGTGCTATTACTGTAGAATTGCAATCCAAAGAAATTGAAGAATTTGATTGGTATATGAAAAACAAAACTGTTTACAATAACAAAAGAAATCCATGGTTCAAAGAATATTGGGAAAGTGTGTTTTCTTGTAAGCTTCCTCCTAATGGTTTAGAAGAAAAAGACACAGAAAACAACACAGAAAATGTTGTTTGTTCACCTCACTTGAGATTAGACGAATCGGTTGGTTATAAGCAAGAATCTAAAGTTCAGTTCGTAGTGGACGCTGTATATGCATTTGCTCATGCTTTGCATGCTGTATGGACGAAATTATGCAAACCTCGAAACGAATCATATTGCAGTGAAATGGAAGAATTAGATGGAGGAATTTTATACAAAGACTATCTTCTCAAAGTTTCATTTATAGGTAGGTTTCAGATTTAATTCATTTTTCATATCTTAGATAAGAGTCAAATATTAAAATTATAAAATAATAATAATCCTCTTACTCTAGTCATTAAATAACATTCAATATTTTCAGTTATTTAAATAAAATTTGAAGCCATTTTTCAAGTATAAAAGATAACAGAAGCATTTCTTACTTATACCGTAATTAATTCTAAGATAGAACTAGTAATACATAATTTATATATATAACAATACATATGATTTCATAATAATAAATGTCAAGATTTGATTTTGAATACTGGTTTCATACATGTGTTTGATTATTTTATTTATTTTCGAATATTACAATAAACAATACTGACATTTGTACAGAGCTACTGCCTATATTTATTCAATACAAATAAAAATGTATTTAAATAAATATTGGATAACAAGGTGCAAAATATTAAATAAATATTTACATAAAAATATTCTAAGGTAAAAGTTTAACGAATAAAATTATTTTTAAAGAATAACATAGTTNGTACTTTGACTGTCCAATACAGCCCCACCACGTGTCACAACAGTCTGCCATCTAGTGGCGGTGAAAGGGAAGGTATCAGTTGAGCATTTGGCAGTGTGACAGTTGCATGAGAAAATTCTGTTCCCAGCAAAGCGCCATTATGTCCGACCTGTCCGGCGTGCATAGAGGCAGGATCAAAAAATTTATTTTTTAAATTCTTAAATTGTAAATTACCTAATTATGTATTTTAAATGTAGAAAGTTTGTTTAAAATTTTATTTAACTAGAAAACCGAAATCGTACGATACGTTTCATTCCAGACGATGTCTCCCCATATGCCACCACTATTCTATAGAAATATAATCAATGAAAACTCAGTATGCGCTGTACGAATGGACGGTTTGAAAGTCAATGAATTTTGATAAAGAAAAGACATTAAAGCACAGTATTAATTAGAAGATAACATTAAATTAGATTATATTTAATTTAAATATATTTTTATTTGCTTCCGAATATAGTCAAAAATGTGTTCAGTAACGTAACTATCTACGATTTTGGAGGCTCAATTAAATAACATGCAAACCTACATTCAATTCTGCAGTTGAGAAGTGGGAGCTGGGCATATTTCTCCAAGCACAGAAAAACTTGATTCTTACCACTATAAAATTAACTTTATTTTTATTGACAGAAAATAAACTCTGCAAGACTAATTTTTATTAATAAACATTCTGAGTATTCATTTGTTTAAAAAACACAAAAAAAGAGCTCACTATGAGGTGAGAAGGACTTGTTTTACACCTGAGCACTGGACATTCTTACTCCTGTACAACGGTGGACGTAGCCACTAGAATTGTGGATGAAGAGTAAATTTTTAGATAATGTATACACAGTACTGTACATGTTTATAAATGGGTTTGTCACATTTAAATTATTTTTCTGGACGTATTTTAATTTATTCTTCATTTATTTATCAGTAGTTTAAATTTTATGAGTATTATTTATATAATATAAAAATAAATCAAAATTTAAAAAAAATTAATGTTAGAGATATAAATTATTTTCTATTGTTATTATTTTACTTTGTTAATATACTGTTTAAGTAATTTCAAGCCTATTTTTAGTGACGAAAAACTTACACAAACCCATTAATTTAGGGAAATATATTAAGTAAATTTTGTATTTGTTATTATAAATATTTTAAATTGAATTTTTTATAATTTTTTTATTGTTAATGTGAAATCTATCTATAAACTTTTTTTGCTCTTGTATACCCGAATACTTGTATAAAAAATAAACACAATATTGCAACTATGCTTATTATAATAATAATTATTTTTTTAATAAAAAAATAGTATATAAAGCATTAAAATTGATTTTATATAAATGAATTTATAAAAATATTAACTCTGTTAATTTATTTTCAATGCAAACTTTTAGCATTTCTTTAAGTTAATTCTGTTTATATTGTATACAATTTAATTAACTTGCCTTATATTTTAATTAAATGATTTATTCGTGATTAAATATAAAATGTATAATTGTATTATTATTATTCTTATTCTTTTAATGATAAAATATATTAATTTAAACAAATAACATATTAAAAATTGGAATTGTTTCGTCTTGAAAGTGGAGAAGATTGTGAATCTTGAAATGATTATTCGTAAAAGTTTTCTTTTATAATTCTGCTCGAAGTAATTCGCATAAACGATCAAACTTTAATTAATGTTCGAATATGTCGATGAAAGTTCATGCATAAGGAAAAATGAGAAATGCCAAGTTCCTATGTACTGTACAATGATTACAACGTGCTTTAAACTAAATCAACCGTGCAAATTATTCGAATTGAATTTCAATTGTTAAATGCACTTCCTATTCACAGATAATTAAATCTTAGAATAACTACGAATGCGTAAATTTACAACAATAATCAATTTTTATTAATTTTGTAAATTTTATCTTCACAAACTTCAATTCAACTTCTTATAGTATTATTTATTTTATAAAATAATACTATAATTAAAAACTTTATAAAAAGAAAAAAAATTATTCACAACTGAGAGATTTTCTCTGTTAAAGAAAACCTGTTTAAAAAGGAAACCTACCAAACCGGAAAAAGTATTCGATATTCTGCGATTTCGGTTTACACAGGTTTTATTGTATTTGTCGATACAGTTTTGGATAACTTAATAAATAAATATTTATTCTTTATTAAACATTTCGTTATTTATTTTATAAATATTTTTTCTAAACTTATAAGTAAAGATTAGTTATAGTTTTATTTAAAGTTTTATTCTTAAGTTTTGCTTCATATCGCAAACTGATTTAAAAATACAAGATGTAATTACTCGTTTGACGAGTTGTTTACTTTTCCTAAATTCTACAATCTGTTTACGTACATAAACATATTATGTGCGTGTTTATTTACACAAGCGCGTTGACATAGACTAGGATTCATGTGAAATTAGTATATACAGGTATAGGACAAAATAATAGGAACACCCCTTTCGAAATGTGTTGTACTTCGACTGTCCAATACAGCCCCAGCACGTGTCGCAACAGTCTGCCATCTAGTGGCGGTAAAAGGAAAAGTATCAGTTGAACATTTGGCAGTGTGACATTTGCATGAAAAAATTCTGTTCCCAGCAAAGCGCCATTATGTCCGACCTGTCCGGCGTGCATAGAGGCATGATTATTGGAGCTCGCCACGCTGGAGCATCCGTGTCTAGAACAGTCAACCTTATGGGTATTTCAAGGTCCACTGTGTCAAGGATTATGACAGTCTACACAAAACTGGGAAAGGTATTCTCTGCGAAGCAGAACAGTGGANCTGATAACTAAATTGATAAAATATATTAATTTAAACAAATAACATATTAAAAATTGGAATTGTTTCGTCTTGAAAGTGGAGAAGATTGTGAATCTTGAAATGATTATTCGTAAAAGTTTTCTTTTATAATTCTGCTCGAAGTAATTCGCATAAACGATCAAACTTTAATTAATGTTCGAATATGTCGATGAAAGTTCATGCATAAGGAAAAATGAGAAATGCCAAGTTCCTATGTACTGTACAATGATTACAACGTGCTTTAAACTAAATCAACCGTGCAAATTATTCGAATTGAATTTCAATTGTTAAATGCACTTCCTATTCACAGATAATTAAATCTTAGAATAACTACGAATGCGTAAATTTACAACAATAATCAATTTTTATTAATTTTGTAAATTTTATCTTCACAAACTTCAATTCAACTTCTTATAGTATTATTTATTTTATAAATATTTTTTCTAAACTTATAAGTAAAGATTAGTTATAGTTTTATTTAAAGTTTTATTCTTAAGTTTTGCTTCATATCGCAAACTGATTTAAAAATACAAGATGTAATTACTCGTTTGACGAGTTGTTTACTTTTCCTAAATTCTACAATCTGTTTACGTACATAAACATATTATGTGCGTGTTTATTTACACAAGCGCGTTGACATAGACTAGGATTCATGTGAAATTAGTATATACAGGTATAGGACAAAATAATAGGAACACCCCTTTCGAAATGTGTTGTACTTCGACTGTCCAATACAGCCCCAGCACGTGTCGCAACAGTCTGCCATCTAGTGGCGGTAAAAGGAAAAGTATCAGTTGAACATTTGGCAGTGCGACATTTGCATGAAAAAATTCTGTTCCCAGCAAAGCGCCATTATGTCCGACCTGTCCGGCGTGCATAGAGGCATGATTATTGGAGCTCGCCACGCTGGAGCATCCGTGTCTAGAACAGTCAACCTTATGGGTATTTCAAGGTCCACTGTGTCAAGGATTATGACAGTCTACACAAAACTGGGAAAGGTATTCTCTGCGAAGCAGAACAGTGGACGAAAGTCGAAGTTGACCGACCGGGATAGACGAGTGTTGAAGAGGATAGTTGCCCAAAAACATAAGACTACACTGCAGCAGATAACCTCTGAGATGAACACCCATCTCCAGAACCACGTATCCACCAAAACTATTCAACGAGAGCTGCATGCTGCGAGCATTCATGGCTGAGTAGCCATCCTAAAGCCGTTAGTGTCACCACAGAATGCTATAAAACGACGACAGTGGTGCCAAGACCACCAAAACTGGACACAACAGCAATGGAAACAGGTCATCTGGTTTGACGAATCATCATTTACATTATTTCAGACCACCGGATGTGTGTTTGTCTGGCGAATACCGGCAGAGGTATTTCGTGTTGACTGTATGGTTCCTATCGTAAAGCATGGAGGGGCTCTGTGATGCTGTGTGGAGCAACATCGTGGCGTGGCTTGGGGCTACTTGTAGTCCTGAGGGAGAAGGTCAGAGGCGAGCATTATCGTAGTATTCTCGCAGATTATTTACACCCTATGCTTCATACTCTGTTTCCTGGAGAACGTTCTCTATTCCAAGATGGCAACACCCTGTACACACGGCTCGCTGTGTTCAAACATGGTTGGATGTAATGATGAAGTGGAACATTTCACGTGGTGTCCTCAGTCCCCTGATTTCAACATCATTGAGCCTGTGTGGGGTTTTTTACAGAACAAAGTCCGTGCTTGGTTTCTTCCTCTATGCACACAATCTGAACTCGAGACCGCTCTGCAGGAGGAATGGCTGCAAATTCCCTTAAACTTTCTGCATGACCTTTATTTCTCAATCCCAGGTCTGATACAAGCTGTAATTCAGGCCAATGGTGGCCCAACTCCCTACTAATAAATATTTTGCATTCTTTCACAGGTGTTCCTATTATTTTGTCCTATAACTGTATATATTAATTAAAGTAGAATATATAATATATGCATAGAAGAACTAATGTTATTTGTACAGTACATAATAATTAAAAATTAAAAAAAATAATAAATATTTGTAACTTATTATTATTCTTAAATTTTAATTATAATATAATTATATTTATAAATCTAACAAATGCAATAGACTCTTGATTTAACGAATTAATTGGAGGAAGTCCTTTAAACCAAAGTTCTATTGTATATAAAAATGGCCAAAGTATAATATTTTCAGATAAAGGTATAATTTTAATGTTAAATATTAAATAATTTAATTATAGAAATTTATTTTAATAATTTTATCATTAAAGCACGAAAACAAAGAAAATNTAGTATTTTTAAACTATAAATGTATTACAACCTTTCTATATTTAAATTATTAATATGAAAATTTGTGTAATATATTAATATAAATATATATGAATGAAATGAGATATGCTGCTGCAATTGCAACGTGTTGTAACATCAAAATTTGACATAAGAAGGAAAAAATTCTATATAAACTGTTGTAATTTTAATTACAGTAAGTCTTCGATTTAACGGATAAAATTTTCTGTCCTAAAGGAATAATTTAGAACTTTTTTTATTCTCCAACAGAGCATGATAAGAGGTTGGGTCAACGAGTTAGAGTATAAAATACTTAATGTACATTATAATAATATTTTTATCATATTTATACATTATAATAACACGTTAATACATAAAATAAATTCGATTTAATGAACTTTCGACAAAAACGAACACCCCTTCCCACTAATTAGTTCGTTAAATCGAGGGTCTTCTTCATTTTGGTATTAATAAAATTATTTAAAAATTTTTACGCGCACTGAAAATAAATATTTATTTATTTTTACATATTTACACATCGAATACATTGTTATGAATGTTTATCCCTTTATCATAATTACCGATATTACTCTAGAAATAATGTGTAAATTAAATATAATTAATTGAAAAGGCTAAAGACGTTTCAGATAATATTTCAAGTTAGATATTTTGTATTTCATTTTACATGTTTTAAGTTGATATGTTGACATTCTAAAATTAAAAGAATATATACATATAATTAATGTATAATTTGATAAACTTGAGAATAATAGATACAACAGCAATATAATTTTAATAAAATATATTTCTAGTTTAAACTGATAGACCTCTTATATCTAGAATATCATCATTTGTGGAAATGTGATAATGAAACAATAACGTATTGAAATTAATTTACAGTGATATATATTATTCTGGAAATAATTTCACACTAAAATTACATAAAAGGCATAGAAATTTATAATAATTAGCAGTAGTTCAGTTAGTTATTAGATAGCAATTCTATTGCAATTTAATATTTTAAAAGTAACTTGCATCATCGTAATTATTACTTATATAATAATGCAAAAAAAATTATCAAAAAGTTTCAAGGAGATGAAATCAGGGGAGGAAGTGATTGTCTGTGTGTAGTCCATATTTTCCAATGGATCCGAATAACTATAAAAAATTTTATCAGGATCAGGTTTAAGAGTTAATAGGTAACATACAGACAGACTTCTGCTATATATATATGTATATACATAGCTAATGAAAAACAGAATAATTAATAAAAAAATAAGATTAAAATATTTTCATTGAAATAAAATGCAAAAGAAAACGTTTATATATATATTTTTAACACACTAAAAATAAAAAATTTTTAGTTAAAAAACAAGTAAAAATTATACTCTTTCTATTTCCGACTTCGACGATTCTATGAGCCAAAACAAGACAAACAAGTAGCAAGGAACAATCATTATTTTATTAATTTTATCCATATGCATTTCGCCATCTAGGCCTCCTCAGTGGATACATCAGGATGTTATTCGTTGGTTACGTTTTATACCCAACAGCCGTTCCCAGCATGCATCAACAATCATTCCAGCATTCAAATTAAGTAAATTTACATGTTCGGCGATACAGAAATGTTCTACAATTTTTCTTTCTAAGTTATTTTCTATTCTATACAAAATTTTAGTATTTTTTATATTTATATTACAATTAAATTTTCTGCAATGTAAAAACCATGCTGATTCCGTTCTTCTCAGTCTAATGGCTGCCTCATGTTCCTNAATTTATATTAATATAAATATATTTTAAAATCTATATACAATAATATTTTTAATCTTCTGTACGTTTTAAACGAATTTTATTAATTCTCGATCAATTGTTTTTGCTACATTAAAAATCTTTTCTTACTTTATTACGAAAATAATCCTGCTTTATTGAGTTTTTACGCTTGGATTATATTGATAAATGTCATTCATCAATATTTATGAAAATGAAGTTTACACATCTTAAATATAATCTCTTAAGAATTAAAAGAATCGGTTTAACGTTAAAATGAATATATTTTATCATAAAATTATGTTTAAAATGGATCAGTTATTTTCCTTGTAACGCGAAATTTCCTGTATGAATTCAAAAGTGTATCGTTGTTTTTAAATCGCATATAAGAATTTGTTGGAACGTACGCAGCTTTCTACAGATTAGAAAGTTATTTTTCTTCTACCAAAAATCGTTTTCATGAGATAGAAGACTATTGTTTTTGTTTAAACTTTGGAATTGTTTGTTTCTATGTCGATCTGACTGTGGAAATCCCCATTTTTCTTTTTCTCTAAAGAAAACAACGGCAACAGTTCTTGTAATCTATGAAGTAACAACTTCGATCGAATAAAGAAAAACGGTTTAGACAAGACTGCCATCGAATGAGAACTTATAGGCTTAAAAGAAGGAAGAAAATAGGAAACAGAAAATGCCGAGTGATAATATCTGATTGAGACTAAGCCGATTGAAAGGCATCAGTTTATTTTCACATGTTTGGCATAATACTGAACAGGCTTTTTATATATATATTCTTATAATCTGACATAATATTTTCGACGACGAAGAAATCAGTAATTTTTATACTTTGTTAATTTTAAATCTTGTAAAGACTTGAAACGGAACTTGAAAATCTTAAAATTATAATAACAGAAAACTTTGTCGTGAAATTATAACTTTTCTAATAATAATTTTTTATTAAGTTTTAATGCAAAAATATAATAAAATAGAATGGGTTCGATTACGTACATTTTAAAATATGAAATTAATACGTCTTGAATTTGTTAACGTTAGTGGAATAATTTTAAAAACGAACGTGCTATATCTGTTACACTCAGAATAATAGAAGCATCTCCTTTGTTATGCTTGATGATGATGATGATAAAAAATGCCCCTAGTCATTGAATAAATTCTCTTTGATAAATAAAAAAGATAAAATGGTTGATATGAACGAAAATATTCTTTTTAAGTGGAAATATATTGCTGTGAAAGAAAAATATGGAAGCGTTTTTGTGTTATATTAAAAGAATGAGATTATGTCGCTACTAAAGTTTTTAATTATTAATTATATAAAAACTTAAACAACTTATTAAACATTTAATTTCATACGAACAACTTAGCTATAACGTTGGCAAAGCTTAAACTATTTTAAGGTATTAATTATCCCCTGCGGAGCTTGCATTAGGTTCTGCAAAAATGTCCTATAAATAGAAAGATGTCTTTTGTTCTAGACTCGATCTATTGTTATCGACACAATAGGGCCAGATTGACAAATCCTAGTTTTTTGAGAAAATAATTTTAATGAATAGAAAGCTCTTCTATTCAACACTATCTAGATAAGATTTATTCTGATTTATTATTCTATATTTTAAGCCGCAGAGTTTCTAATTTTATTTCTAGATCTTACTGTCGTCTATCTTAATCAAATCGATAATATTACTGAGATCCTATAATATTGATTATACATATTTACTTTCGTAAAAATACTTTATATATAAACGATAACTTTTCAGTTTATGTATTTATATATACACGAATTATTTGAAAGTAGTAAAATGTACAATTTAAAAATAAATAAATAAATAAAAATGAATCTAAAGATAAATTAACGAATTTTTCAAAATAACTCTTTATGAGATAATATTTTAATCTTATTTATGGATAGGATAGCATAACTGGAAATGAAGAAATGATGCCTGATCCAAATTTTCCATAAAAAGCAGGAGTTAGAATCAGATTCAAACCTGAATCTATAACATTAGATTTCCTTCAAAATTTCTGTAACTTTTAAAGGTTAATTTACGAGTTTATTAAAAGTAATTTCCATAATTTAATCACTTTGAAGGATTCAAGAATGTTAATTGTAAATCGGAGTTTGTTTCAGTAACGTGTAAGTTATATAGTAAGGCAGCATTTCTTTCATCTCATCAAGAATGAAATTTTTCGAAGTTCTAACTTTTTTCATTGTTTACTTCTTTTGCTTATCCTTTAATTTATATTCTATTTAATTGTCATTTCAGCAACATATTTTTATATACAGTATTCACATTTATATTTTTAATTTTTAAATGAAAATTTTTCAGTATTATAATATTGTCTGCTCACGTAGATTTAATTTAAGAATATATACAATATATACAATGTATATATATATAAGAATATATATAATTTCAAAAATAGGCTAAAATTAATTAGTTTTATAGTTTTCTTATTAATGAACATTCATAAAAATCATATGTATTTTAATATACTTTCACGATTTAAAAATATTATTTCTCTTGTTAAATTTTATTATATTGAATTTATTATTTAAATTATAATTAAACAATAATTTAAATATTTAACTTTTTTCTAAAGAAATTATTAACGTTAAATTGATGTAGTGACATGTGTTATATATAATTTTTATAGACTAATAAATAAATCGACTATTCTCACGTTATATCGAATTAAATAATTTTACTCTAGTTCAAAAATCTGTTAAGAATATCTCTGATTGAAAATTGTTATTAAAAATTAATTACTTCCCTACAACTAAAATGATAAATATGTTTAAAAAAGCTGATATATTTTTCCAATTTTTTTCGTTTTGTTTTTATTCTTTTTTGTTTTGCTTTTTTTCTCTGTAGTAGGAGCTGGAAAAATCATACGGTATGCTCCTGCTACATGTACACATACACATATTTTACATATTCTATTATTATATTCAAATGAATTATGAATAATATATTTATGAGTAAACATTTAAATTAATATTACATCTCGGTTCTTTGCTGATATCATGAAATTTTGATTAAAAGATATTAAGGATCATCTACATATATGCCCATATTGATTAATTACATGCATATCAGGCCCATAGCTAACAGATTATATCATTTCAAATAATGGAAAAGATGGCTGAAAGTTTTATAGTTATATAGTAAGGCATTTGGAAGGCATTTGGAACAATGGGGTGGCTGACTCAGCCACCCCATTGTTCCAAATAAACTTCCTTGTGCTTATTTATAATTTTTAGATAAATATATAATTTTTAACGTTTAAATCGGGAATATTTTTGTACCGTTTTGTACTTACATTATTTAATAATATATTACATTTCAAAATTTTTTCGGGGCTTGCCTTCTGACCTTCTTCTTCAGTGTATTCCTTAACCCACAGACTCCGGAAAGGTCGTCGCCATACTATAGTTAATATAGCTAGGCCCTTAAAATATATTCGAATTTTTAAAAATAACAAACTTTATATAATGTACTGTACCGTACTTATGTGATAAGGATGGTAATATGACAGTTATTAAATTAATAATTTCATTATTTATTATTAATTGTTATTTGATAAACTTTAAACAATTTCATTAATTCAGTAATAATTACAATAAGGTGGAAGTTATGAAATTTTTTGAATATTCTGAAACACAATCTGCAGAAGTTGCAAATTGTATTTGAGGTAAGAATTAGATCTGCTGTTTAGTTAATGGCTTTCTACGTTATTCATTTCCACCTTATGTTAGTGGTTTCGTGTTTAAATACTAGAAGATTAATTTAGGAAACAAATTGAAATCAATATGACCGCAGAAACGATCAACTCTAGTATTTCATATGCAGTAATTAAGATTATGATAATAAATAGTCGAAACTTTCCTCATCTTATCTTCTCTTAAATTAAAGCTTCAAATTTCGAATTTATAAGATATTGCCTACTGGAATTTCTATTTTCAATAGCTAACTTTAATATTTTTCTATAATTGAGGAAATTTTATTATTAATGTATTGGTTGACTGAATAATTTAATGAAAATATTTTCTCTTGGTTTAGAAAAGCTAATTTTGTTATTTTTCCCTAAAGGATTTAACATAAAAATAAATTTTAATAAATATAATTTAAATGCTTTGATCTGAAACACGTGCTTCAATTAATTTTTAATATATAATTTCAAAAATTCGATGAAGCATAATTTAAAGATGACCTTTATTTTAGATTTTAAATTACAATTTCTACGTTATATAAGCAAATATAATCTTAATTAATTCTTGTTTTCAAAGACTATTTTATTGATTAAAATGAAGTTGATATTCCAAATATTACTATTGTAAATAAGCAGTGAAAATTAATTCAGATAAAAGAAAAATTAATCAACGTCAAATAAAGATGAGAAGGATCCAAAGCATCATTATAATGAAAATTAATCAAAGTATCAACAAAGTAAACGAAATTTTCTATAGATATCGATTGTGAATACGTAATAATTAATCCATCAAAATTATCATTTTTCATAGAATTGATTGATTTAAAGAAATCATTTATCTTATTACAGTAAAACTCCGATTATTCTAGATAATGTAAACTGATACTACTATGAATAACTGAAAACTCGGATAAAACGGCCTAATAAAGCTGTTTAGGATTAAAAAATATAAATATAGGAGATTTATCTGGTAGCGCCTTTAAGCTTTTTTTTTATACTTTATTTAACTGAATAATATTTTTACATTATTCATTTTACAGTTAGTATGTAGCCTACAATAGTTTTAAGAATATAAAAGGTGTATTATTGTAGTTAAGTACAGTACAGTACATTTTAATATGAATAGTTTTTCTCACATTGAAGTTAAATGATGAGACATAACAGAAACAAATTTTTGTAATGTTGTTATCGTTTTAAACGTTTTCTTTTATGAATTACAGTATAAGAAAAATTCAATTATCCAAGTCCCTATTAACTGAGATTTCGCATTTTCTGAGGCAAACCATACACTTCAGGTTATGCCTGGGATAATGCAAAATCTCGGTTAATCGGGGCTCGGATAATCAGGGTTTTCCTATATTTAAGTTCTTAAAATATGAAGGCGTTTTGAGGTATAGTTTTTGTGTTATTAAATCCTATTTTAAAATAAATTACATATTTTTTAATTTGTAAGTGTTACGACGAAAATTTTCATTGTGAACGTATCGAGAAACTAAATAAAAGTTATTTAATATAATGGAAACTTCAAAAAATATTTTTTTATTATTAATTCAAACAAACATATAAAACTAGATATTTCATCTAGAATTTATAAAACAGTACTTTATTAGAAACTCATCGAGCACAATAATTAAGTTTCTTATTTTACGAAGGAATTTTTCATTTCATTTAGGTCTCTTATTGACCAGATTTCAAAGGGAATTGCTATATATTATTGATAAAATGTAATAAAGGCGAATTTATAAAAACCTGAAAAGAAAATCGTAAACCATTTTTATTGCAGTTTATGGTTTACTGAACAAACCTCACAAATCATCATTTTGAATAATAAAATCTTAACATTTCTGTAATTTTAAAAGATAAAAATGGAATTATTTAAATCAGATTTCACTCAAAGTAAATCCGTAAATTTTCGTTAGTGCTTTAAAATATTCATAAAAATGTTACTTTTTCTTAAATCTTATTTTTCCCCCTTTAATTTAAAAAAAAAGACTGAAAACACTTTAAAAATTTTTTATAGAATATATTTAGGAAAATCATATCAAGAATCCTAATTATTATACTTTAGCGTATATTTATAAGATGATATAAAATTATGATACTATTTTAATTACATTTTTCCATTTCTAACTGGACTTTTTTGAGTGAAAAAAATTATTCAAGCTAATCAAAGGTTTATATTTCATATATAATATTCCAATATCAACCTTGCAATTTTTAACATTTTAGAAAGTAGGCTATTGTATTTTCAATTCTTTACTTTGATTAATTTTTTATTTAATTGAAAAGATTTTATGAAGATGATAAAATTAAAGTTTTAAAATACAAATTTAATTATTTTTACAATACTTTCAGAGTGTAAAACTTATATATAATAAACAAAAAGAAAATTGAGAAAACTTGTGTTAGAGAAGTACGAGTTTTATTCGAAGTTTTAAAATGCAAATTTTATCTAGGGATATCTGTTATAGAAACACATTTGAATTCTTTGTATTCAGCAGTATTTTATACATTTTAAAATTTACCTTTGTGGAAGCTTTTCAAAGCTTACACTATTGAATCTCTTGAGAGTATGATGCGGTAAACAGCTTTTATAGATAATGAATATCTAACAAAGTTTTTCGAATTACAATAATGTCAAGGGCAACATCCAAGACTGTTAAGTAGTAAAATAAAAGAAATTTGTTCTATTATTTTATGAATATTTTTATAGAAACTTCTAACATCTATTAAATATCAATTCTCCATTCTATCATTATTATATCAGTTTGGATCGTATTTTTTAATGCTTTATGTTATATATTTCTTTTACAAACGTAAATAAATTTAGTAAAAATGCATTAGTATGAATTTTTTATATTTATCTCAGATTTAATATAGTTTACTTTAAGTGAAAGAAAAAACAAGCTGCAATATGAAATCAATAGATTGACAATAACTGATAATAGTAAGAAATATAGGCTTAAATCAATTAAATACGATTTAATTGATAAGTGTATGACATCCACAATTTAAAATCTTGTATTTAAGTCACATAAATTGAAATAAAGAGTGGAGTAAATAAAATGTACAATACGTGCAACTAACATGAAATGAAACGAAGGACATGATTTGATTTCTAATGTCAAATGTTCTAATAACTAGAATAAAATGTACTATTGGATATATGTAATATGAGACTGCTTTCTTATACAATTCAATTTTGGCAATAGTTAGTTATATTATGTTATCAAGTCATATAATCACGTAGTTACTGAATGATTGATAATTGAATAAATGGTGTCAAAAATGTAAACTCTGGAATATAAGTTAAATATCAACATAAAGAGCTGAAATTAACTAATATTTCAGAGGAGGAAATAAAAAAAAAATTCATTAAAAGAAAGAACAAAAGTGATAAGTGACGTTGAGTAACTCATTCAGCACGTTATTGAAGGACGAAGATTCAGTTCCATTTCAGGTTAATCACATTTTCTGGCTGGTATTTAGCTTTTTTGGACATCATTTGTTTCTTATATTGTTTAAAAGAATTCAATCACAATTGAAATACATTTTCACTATTTGTAATAAAGATTTTTGTTTAAACCTTATCATATATTGTTAATTATTTTAGTAAGCTTTCCTTGCAACATAACTAATAGTTATTCAGCCAGTCATATGAGAAATAAATTTACCTTATTGCATATCAATTTAAAATTTATAGAATTAGAGGGATATTGAAACAAGCTATTGATTTAAGTAGTACTTTCTATTTTGTAAACCTTATACAATTGCAAACGAATGTAAAAATTGTGTTCATGTTTAAAAAGAAATTACCCATAAAAATGATGAATTTATTATAAATTATATTACAAATATACATCAGTTATATTAAAATATTACGACGATGAAGATATAATATATATTAATTAAAACAATAAATTATTGTTAAGTAAATAGTATTATATTCTATTACTAAAATCTTTACTAAAATCTAACTTTGAGAAATAATAAAGATGTCGCTTAATAATTTGAATAACATAATAGGAAAATAATTAATTAAAAATTTACTTAGACGATGAATTCATTAAAAATTTCGCATAGAAATGAAACACAAAGTCTCACAATTCGTCTCTTTTTAAAACCGCAAGAACAACAACTGTGAAGACTGTTTCTTCAGTGTGTGAAATTTTAAAGAACTATAATTGTTGTAGTAGTAAATGTGTTTCAACAGTATATTTCTCAGGAAATATATATTTTATCTTCTTTATCATAAAATGATAAAGTTTTCTTTATACAGTTTTTAGACAATTGTTTTGGTTTAATAAATTTAATAATTTATATGGGATATACGACATTATGACACATTTTTTTCTAAATTTATAACGCTTTTATAATTTACGAAGTAATATTGTTTTCGCAAAATGGTTTTGTAATTTTGTTTGTGCTAGATAATTTTTTAAATTATTTTTATCCGTATTCAAAAATATACGATTGATTTTGTAAAGTTATCTCAAAATAATTTATGAAATTTACAAATAAAGACGTTGATAAAACAGTAAAATATTACAAATGACAACAGAATTTATGCAGTCGGCTTTAGAAAACTGCAGATTTATAGAAAAAAAAAGTCAACACTAAATAATTCTTGTTATAAAACAAAAAGTGTTATTTAATATGTAAAATAAAATTGCAAAAATTTATTTTATTTAAAATATTTGCAAGCGAACAGAATTCCTATGAACTATGTCAACAATTAAAAAATGCTTAATAAATCACATAACTTCTGAAAAAATAAAACAAATTACCTAAGATAGGTATATTCCGCTTATATTGATTTAAAATTAAAAAGTTATATGACAAATACAGTTGTCTTCGTAAATGTCGAAAATATCACAGGAATAATGATATAAAAGTTGCATGACAGCTTTCAAAGTTAGACAGATCACTATTGTTATGGGATCCATTAATTCTGAAATCTACAGTGACATTTTAGAAACGTTTTTGACTTTTTCAATTGAAAAAAATCATTTTTAATGATGAATTTCCGTTTCAAGATTTTAACATTTCTTGCCAGGTTATTGTGATCCTTTTTTATTTACTTCTAACGAATACGGTATTGATTTTTAAAATACATTTAGAACTGATTGGTCTGCAAACACTTCTGATTTCGATCATATAAATGTTTCTGAGTACAAATAAAATCTAACAGCTTTTGTCCAAACACATATAAATATATGATATGATATCAAGGAATACTTTTAGCCTCAAGATGATTAATATTTTTGTAGTTATTTGACTCTTTCTGCCTTGTGGGCACCAAGAAAGTCTCTTTGTGAGTCGTCCAGGTCCACAATAGGGCGACTGGATAGTGAGGGACAGGGCCGATATATTACAAAGGATCACATCCGAAAATTTCCTGGCATTTTTTGATCCATCACGGGTCCCCAAATCGGTAGGTTGCATCTTTAACCGCTCGGCCATCCGGCCATCGATAATTCTGCAGTAAGTTAAAATTTAATAACAAGATAGAAAACATTTTTATTATATAATTTCATAAAATTCTTAATTACCCTTTATGCGGTTACTTAATTCTAGAAAATCGTACAATTCACTTAATATTATATGCAAAATGATGCAGATTTCAAGTGTTTTAATGGGATTTTTACATGATTTATACGAACTATTACTGTTTAAAAATATATTAAACATTTCTTTAAAAATAATAATTTGATTGGGTAACTATAATGCTATAAATGTTTAAAATTGAAAATTTCAAAATTTTATATTGGTAATGTTACTTAATTCTGTTAAGTATTATGCAGTGGAAACTTGATACTTTTGTTTTAGATTGTAAAATAAAGTGTTTAATTATATTCAATATGGCATTTGTAAATAAGAAAAATTATCTTATTTGTTAATAATAAAGATCTTTAATTTAATTTTAATTTGATAGTTGTTTTCATTTAAGCGTTATTAATTTACATGTACTGAAATATCGAAACGATGAATTCTAAATACATTCAATTTCACATTGAATAATGCTTGTAGTTCGATCTTATTATAAATTTAATTGGATATTTTATACATTATTTGTTTAGTTTACAAATTATTTGTGAAATGCTTCATTTAAAATTTTTAAAATTTTTCTATTGTTTAAAACAAATTGTTATATTTGAAAAAATGAAAATTATATTTATAATTAAACCGAATGCTAATCAAAGTTTCTAATTAATTATGTTTTAGTAATATTATTAGTTTGTAAGCATACTAACAATATAAATAAAACATATTAAGAAACTAAATATATAATTCTATCAAAATTTGATGTTTATATATTAGAAAATAAACTTAAATTATTGTAAATCCTCTATATTTATTTGTGATAAACATTATTTTTGTTCTATTAAAAACACACAATCGAAAGACGCTAACATAAATAAAGCTGTTATTTGTATCCATAAATGGCACAACTATATCATCAGTTGTCTTGCAAACATCAATCTATATCAATCCGACCACTATATTAAAATAAAATTAAATTACATTCGAATTTTATTTTTTAAATGCAGTATCGGCTGCCCCAGGAATTTGGCCGCCTGTGTGCATTCATTGCATTGCACTCCTTCCAGAACAGGCCCTGAGGATGTCGTTTAAAATGCTAAATCACGCGAAAAAAAATACAAAATATCGCATCAGGATAAAAAGTTTTAATAAATACGGATTACTTACATAGATATAATCAAATTACAAACATAAAAATGCCTGTACCATTTTAATATTGTAGTATATGTAATATTACAAATTATAATAGTATTATGGTAGATACAATACCACAAAACATAAACCTTAGAAAGTATTACAGCCGAGGACACACAAAATAAATAATGGAAGAGCTACAATTACAGGTAAAACAATGATAGGGCCCACTACTGGCTGAGTGGATAAAACCACTAAACACTGATAATTGGTCGTGGGTTCGCACCTGACCAATAGGCAGACCAAATGGAGTTTTCCGGGTTTTCTCACGTGGCTGGCACCTAAATAGAGGCCAGTTTCCCAAAGAGTCTTTCCGAGAGGAATCCTGTTGGCAGAGCGCTTTTGTGTTGCATTGCCTTATCCTATCAATTCAATCCATCACAACAGATCAGACATCAAATTCATCCACAAAGTAAAAATTACATATATCATAGACATACCCATTCCAAAACCCACATTATACAAAATACTAATTTTAATTTTAAACTTATGATTAAAATCAATAAATATACAGAGTCATCTTACAGAAAAAGCGCCGGTAGATAATGGAAGTAGTACTGTTGTGCCTTTGTTTAATCCTTTCTTTCACAGTTGACATACAACGTATATTAGAAAAAAATATATAGAAACATTAAATTTTAATTATAACTTTACACCGCATAGATAATTATAAAACGATATTTTCCAGCTATAGCATCATTGACATATTTAATATAGATGTACTGTATATAACTTTACTGTACATAAATATCAAATACATGCCCATTATCTGGAACGTGTTGTATCAGTATATCTGCAAAATAATTGTTTTACAGTAAACAGCTAAGATTTAATTGTATTCTCTCATAGCAATTGACACTTGTATCATAAACCAGGATCGTTATAACGATAAAAATTGGAGCATAATATAATAAAAAATTTGTATAAATAGCATATTACAATGCCTGAGATCTCTTTCCAATTATCTAAATACAGTTATTATGGAAATTGCTTCAAAGATATGTCGAAATTTGAATGAAAAAGCTAAGTAAATGTTTATTTAATAGGCTCTTAATAATACATTTATTAAAAATATAGAATATAATTCTAATTGACAGATGGGAAGAAGAAAATCGTCGTGTAAAATGACAGTTTTGATGATTATCTGAAAAAGATTGAGTGAAGACGAATTAGTATAAAAAGGATTCAATTGTTGAAGTTTAGGTTTATCAAAAATGTAATATTTAAGAGTATTCTATAAAAGAATGTATGAAAACTGTTGCTGAATAAGATGTAGATTAAGACAAGTTCTGGTGATTCTGTAATAAGTGCAATGCTTATAAATTAAAATATTAATTTACTATAAATATAAAGTTAAGCGAATCCAAGATTTTGGATGATCACTGAAAAAAGCCTGATAATACGTTGAATAAAGATGTTTTAATGAAGTCCAATATCAGATTCAATAGCAATGAACATAATTGTACGTCCATTGTGTTAATGCTGTAAAATATATTCAGGAAGAAAGCGGTCAAATTTAGATAATCGTAAGTGAAACGCGCGAACTGGAAAATTTTGGCATTATAAACTTCAGAAAGATAGTTAGTGTATAGATGAGAAGCCAGTTATAACATGGTAGACTGAATAAAATGAGTATACAGTGGTGCCTCGTATAACGTACTTAATCCGTTCCAGGTGCACGTCCGTTAAGTGAAAAGTCCGTTATACGAAACACATTTTCCCATAGAAATACATGTTAAAACATATAATTCGTTCCGCAGCATAAAATAACCGTACTGTACCATAACAAAAAAATGAAAATGGAGCAGTTACCAATTATGCTGGGTAGTCAGATGTTGTGAGGAGGAGGTGGAGGAACACATTCTTCCCACATTCATACAGATACAGAATTTTTACACATTGCAGCGGGTCTTTTTTTATTGTTTTTTAATCGGATTCAGATTCAGGAGAGGCTACCGGAGCTTGCAGGGTCAACTCCTCTTGTTCCATCCTTTGTTTTTTCCCTGCTGGCTTCTTGAAAAACATGTCCAAGATGGTCTGTTTCTCGCTCTTCTTCAACACCTGTCGGAAATAACGAGCAAGGGTGTCATTGTAGAGATCATTGATACTGTTGGCCTCAGCTCTGTTTGGATAATGAGTGTTGGTAAACTGTTGAACCTCTCCCCATTCGACAAGGAAGTTTTTGTCAACTTTTACTCCTTCTGATGATTTCTTGCATAGTTTCAATTGAAATCACTTTTCTGTTTTTTTAGAAGCCATGATTTGCACAACACTTGAATAAATGTAAATACTCTGCACTGAGGTGATGTACGTAATAAACAAGAGAGCAAGCCTAATCCCAACGGAAGCTCTGTAATTCAGATATACTGATAATATATTCTAATAATACTAATATATTATAAAAATAGCAGATTGTCATTGGCAACGGCAAAAGAGTGGAAACATCATTCGCATTTGTTTGTAGAAAGTCCATTGTTCGCCTCACGTAACTGCCGAACGGAAAGTCCGTTGTCCGCAGCCAGTCCGTTGCTCGAGTCACGTAACGGCCAAACAGAAAGTTCGTTATTCGCAGCGTCCGTTATTCGAGGCGTACGTTATGCGAGGCATCACTGTACATATTAACTTATTAGTTTTTGCCATGAATGATAGGAAAGTACGAGTAACTTTGAAATCGAAGAGCGTTATAGTCAGTGAATATTTACATCTTTTAGGGAGTGGCGTTTAAAATTTGGTACATCAGAAAATATATTTTTAGGAATTCGAAATGAGAAACAATTTCAGCGCTTGGACAGAATATAAACAAATGATAATAATACAATTTACCAATACTTTGAAAATAAAAATTTGCTTATATTTATTCGAAATTTTTAAAGTTGTATTCAGTGATATATTGAGTTTACTAAGCATATAAAAATGCTAAGTAGGCATAAGAATGACAAGATTGACAACATAAACTAGAAGATATACAGTATATTTATTTGTCTTACAGTTTTGTTTCCCATAGAAAGTTCTTACTGGATGCATCACCGGTTTGGCAGATCGTCCATGTGTTATGCTGCTGCATCAAACCAATTTACCAAAATAAATACTATAAACCAAAACAAAATAAACAAATTATTTAATTATTTAGTACAGTTTTATAAAATCATCATACTCTATAAATGAATGATCTGTGAAAAATTATTAATAAAGCTGAATAAATATATACTGACGATATCCTACTGTGGAAGGCCTAAAGGGATATGAAAATATTTAAAAAGTTCTAAAACCTATCTGGTGAGGTAACTTTACACACCACTGGTAATAAATTTTACAATTTTTAAGTTATTATTAAGTTTTTTTTTCTATTTTTAATACCTATTTGTCAGTTCTTTCGTTCAGGAAGCCACACTCAACAGACATTTGTTTAATTAGGGCAGGGGTGGCCAACCTTTTGCATACCATGCGCCAATTTTTTGATAGACGAGTTCAGATGCGCAGTGGCGTACCGTGGGTGTTAGCCGCCCGGGGCGGAGAAAAATTTTGGCCACCCTTTAATCAGGTATTTCAATTTAAAAGATCAAAATTCAGTTGTGTGAAAAAAAAATTAATAAAAAANATTAATAAAGCTGAATAAATATATACTGACGATATCCTACTGTGGAAGGCCTAAAGGGATATGAAAATATTTAAAAAGTTCTAAAACCTATCTGGTGAGGTAACTTTACACACCACTGGTAATAAATTTTACAATTTTTAAGTTATTATTAAGTTTTTTTTTCTATTTTTAATACCTATTTGTCAGTTCTTTCGTTCAGGAAGCCACACTCAACAGACATTTGTTTAATTAGGGATATGAATTTGGGCTTACTATCTGCACCGCTTCAGTCTCTTTATTATTATATTATATTATCTTTATTATATTATTGACTCTTCTATTAAAATTAAGAGAATTAAACATTAATTAAACATTTATAAAAAAATTAACATATATTGGTCTAAGAAAACGTACACACGATTTTAATGAATCAAGATCATTAAATGAACCAAATTAATAGAAAATTTCTGATACAATTTGTATTCTTGTAAAAACTAAGGTTAAACTATAACAACTATTGAGATTATTATATTTTTATCCCGCGTTTGAGTATTAATGCTAATAAACCATTTACACGTTTTCAAAGATTAAGAATTTAGGAAAGGGATTTATTTTTATTAACCAAATTAAAATTGATAAAGTTCTAGGAAAATGCCATAATTTGAAAAGTTTTTTAGATAATGAAAATACTGGACTATACATAGCTGATTTAAACAAAACGATTTGGAATAGTTTGTAATTTTTGTTGCATGTTTAGTCTTCGAATGAAAGATTGATTCTATATTAATATAGATTATGGATTTGAAACAGCACTAGTTTATCCATAAAGGCTAAAGATTTAAACCTTAACAGAAATTTTGAGAAAAATTAAATATCTGATAAAAATTTCTGTATTAATTAATGCAAAAATTAGATTCATCTTCACTTACTTTAAACGTAATGAGTTTCAAATTTTCTGAAATAGTTTCACAGTTAAGTTTTAGAATAATATTGATTTTAATAAAATAATGATATAATGAGGTTTTTACCAATACTTTGATACCAAGATAGTTAATGAAATCCAACGAAAATATGATAGTATTAGTAACGACGTTGCTATTTTTACTTTAAAATGTACTCCGCTGAAAGTCATTAATTTGAACCACCTCTGCTTATCCAGTTCTTTAATGTTGCCAATGAGAAAACAACTGAAATTATCTGGTTTAGAACGTCGAGATATCCGAAATTATTTGTAGCTAAATAATGTCTGAAAAAACATATGTATTATCATAAGAAGTTACATACCATCTTTTTGATATTTTTAATTTTTGACTATATGAAATGCAGCCAATTCGTGATTTTTTAAATACTCACTGAATAAGTTAGCAAGTTTTCTAAAAATAGCCGAAATTATTAACTTTTCCTCAGGTTAGACGATTACTTAAGTGTCCCTAAATCGGACAATTATCCACAACACTGTAGCTGTGACATCACCAGCGCGCCATGTTACTTACATCCACCATAGCTTGCTTGCGATAGTTGATAAAAAGGAACATGGTTACAGGTTCAGATATTATCATATTGCCATTTTTTACCGTAAGCTTCACTGGTTCGGAAAATCCGGCATTCTCTGGACAGTATGTCGGACTTAAACCAGAAGTAAATTTAACTCTTGCATTTCTGATTATAATGATTATTTGTTTAACATAATCGTGCTAGGTTTTGAATTTTAAAATAATAAAAAGACTAAAGACTATCAATATAAGGTACACTTCTCAGGAATAATTAATTTGTTTATTTAATTAGGACTGTTTTGTTCATGGAATAATAGTAGATCTCGACTTTCTATGTAGTACTGTAGATGATCTATGTAGTAGAAGAATAAAGTGAGTGAAATTGTGTCCTACGATTCGCTAGGATTTCTAAAATATAAAACTTGTGTTTATGTGTGCACAAGAGATCACTCAGTGTTAAAACCTGAAAATAATCAAACTTAAAATTGTTCGTCACAATGGTGACAGATGATTGTAGCTATAACTCAAATATATCAATAGAACTTGAGTGTTTGTAAACTATTTTCAAGGGACTATGAAATAATCTATGAATATTTCATGTAATAACTAATGAATATTACTATTAGTGTTGAAAGAAAAAATTCTAAGATTTTTCATAAAGAATTTCCATTTTGTTAGGGGAATAAAAATTCATCGTTATCAAAAGAGGAATAAGAACTGAAAAAATGTTTATTATACAAAAAAAAACAGACAATATTGCTAATTTCATTAAAAGGTTATGAAAAAATATATATGCTTCTTATTGTTGATAATCAAAAAATAATTTCCGAGTTAAATTTAGCCATCTTGGTTTTTCCCTCTCTCTGGAGAAAAGGAGTGTTTTTTCCTTCTTTCTTTTGAACTAACAGAAAAATCTTGATTAGCATTTTACAATTTAAAAATCGATTTTGTTGCCGTCTTTTTTTAAGAAATTCTACAGAATTGAATTTCTCATTTCTTTGAGTAATTTCAGCTGAATTCTGGGGTTTTCTTAAAGAAGTGGATTTTGGAGAATGTCTAGCTTTTGTATTTTCCATTTCTGGTTAATTTTACAAAAGTTAAATTCTAGTTTTACTATGATTATATGCGCGGTTATGAGTAGTGAGATTATAATAATTTATCTTCTTTATATATAAATCAAGTTTATATTTACGTGTTATTTTTTTCGTTTTCTTTGTTTTTTTTTCTGTTTCAAATTCAAAGTTCATTTAATATTTTCGAGTTTTTAAACCGATATTACATAATTTAACTCTGCATAATTATCATGTCTTTCATTTCAATTTTTAATTAACATCAATTCGTATAGATTATTTCAGCTAAATTCTACATTAGAAAATTTGAATTTTATCTTGCATACGTTAGTTATAATTTGTTACCGAAATTCGGAGAAGAATATAAGAATTTGGTTCGATTAACTTCTTAAACTCGTCGTTAAAATGACTGTAATTTAAAAAACTGTACCTATAAATTCTCACTATTATCCGTCTATCCGTTCGTCTGTCCGTCCGTTTGTCTGACTTTCCCTTAATCTCGAAGATGGAATTAGAAAGATGAAATCCGAGACAAGATGTGGAAACTATAATTACTGTCAGCACAGATTGACTATAGACTAACATCCGACGCAAACCGAAAGTCACGTTATTTCAATTTAAACATTTTCCCCTGTAAGGAGTTAGATAGATGACTGCATGACTTTATTGCTAACAGGAAAAGTATTATGAACACGGGCAAGGCACTACTAATTTGAGGTACAGACCATATATTTTAAATTAAATATATTTAAAAAATATAATTGAAAATTGCAGCCCTAAATTGTGACAATGAATATATAAAATCATTGCTCGTTTTAACATAAAATAATTAATAATTTTTTTCGAACTTCTTTTACTTTATTCTATTAAGTTTTACTGGATAAATTCACTCTTCCATAACAAAATAAAGCAAATATTTAATTATTTTATTTTATTTTTAAATACTTAAATAAAAGGAAAAAATCTACTTTTAAATAAATAATTGTTAATAATGAATAAAAAGAAATTCCGGTAATTTTCAACTATATGAACAGTAGATTTTTTATTATATAAATGCATCAGAATTATATAAAATTAAATCCAAATACACATTATCAATTTTTATACTTTATAATCAATATTACTATACTTATTATATGCTAACATACAAGTTTATTGTTAGATATAATTGAATACAAAAATCATTAAAGGCTTATTTTTGACGTTATAAAATTCTATAAAGTATTTTAAAGTTAATAAAATAATTATTATTATTTTATTATATTCTCAAAATAGGTAATTTGTTTTTACTTTAAAATATTTAGGGTAAAATTATATTCCAGAAAAATAAAGTCTGTATTTTTAAAAATCTTTAATCAATATTTCGATTATTTGAACGTGTTTTTTTCATCAATTAATAATAATTAAAATTTTAAGATGACTTGTA
Source organism: Centruroides sculpturatus (assembly GCF_000671375.1). NCBI lineage: Eukaryota > Metazoa > Arthropoda > Arachnida > Scorpiones > Buthidae > Centruroides > Centruroides sculpturatus. The sequence goes on from NW_019384682.1 coordinate 280,846, forward strand.
AATTACAGGTGAAGAGTGAAGTATTTCTCTTTTTTTTAGAAAACTTGTGAGAAATTTTTGGAAAGTATTTTAAAGAAATCTTTCAGGAAAAATTAAACAATGGACTGAAAATTTTTCATTTTTCACAAAATTCTTGTTCAAATTTTAGCATAACACTTCATACGAACATAACATTAGATACGAATATCAGAAACTGAAACATTTCAACTGTCAGCAAGGAGCTGTTTTCTGCCTAACTCTGCAGAAAACATGGGTCAAGTGGACCAATGCTGTCGGAAAGGATTTGTCAGGATTCCTGCAATCGTCAGCTGATTTCCTGTTCGAGATGTCTTCCGGATATTTTCGCGACTACGTACGATATAACTAAAAATAAAGATCGTATTTTCTTTGATAATAATACTTTTTATATTACAGTTTACAAGAGTAATTCCCTTCACATAAAATATTTTAAAGTTAACTTATTTTATATATTATATTTTAAGCGTATTTAATTTTGAAATTTGGTATTAATTTTAACTTTGGTTTAAAATTATTCAAATTTGATAGAACTTTTATTTAATGTAAAATTAATATTCAAGATTTATTAGACTTAACTTACATTCGTTGGATAATGTGATATTCTCAGATTTACTAATTCAATCTACTGTATTTAATTTAAATTTAATGAAAATAAATAAACATTTACTAAATATAATTACATATATTTTATGATAAAATAAAACTTATGGAAAAAATATTGTAATTCAAATAGTAAACATGTTATACAAGTAGAAATATGAAAAATTTAGATTTTAAATCTAAAAATAACAATTATATAAATAATTGTTGAAATATCTTTTATAATTTATATGTTGATTAAATTAACGAAATAAAAATAAAACAGATTTAGTCATTTGTAACTTGTCTTAATAAATAAAGTTAACCAGAGTACAATATATGTGTTATAAAATTATATTAGGAAACTGTATAGACAACTTTATTACACCTTGGAGACTATCATTTCTCTCTCTTTACTTCGTGGTAAAGAAGGCCTTTTACTATACCCTTCTTGGGTTCGGCCAGGCTGCATGTTTTAATATGTTATAGAATATTTTCGGCATAAAATACAGAAATATAAACATTCAATGTAAAACGTTTCTCTACTGTTCAGCAGAAACATTAAAATTGACTGAAAAGTAAAAGGAAAAGTATGAGCAAAACGTGGTACTTTAGTGGTTTATGGATAACTTTGACCAGTTCCAAACGAAAATTGGAAGACATGATGGAAAAAAGTAGAACTGCAAATGGTCATCTATCAACTACTACAAAATACAAACCGGAAATCTGTGAATCGGAATTAGGTGACATTGTCGGCCAAAATATGATGAAAGAGGCGAAGAGAAAATGTTTGAATCACTCATCGGTAGATAATCCATGACTTCTCCTTTTACTTCTTCAATTGGTTAGTATGATGGAATATGGTAACGCGACATATGGACAATCTGCCGAGGCGGCTGTCTCCTGACAGAACATTCTATGGGAAACTGTAACCAGTTACCAGTGTTCAGTAATTTTTATCCACTCGGTTACTTCTTCAATTGTGTTATTTTCGATGAAAAAAACCTGATCGGCAGATGAAATTTATCTGAAGGATATTTGACTGTCAATAATTGTTTATTAGATATTTCTAGTGAATGAGGAATAGATGAATTATAAATCTAATTTACGTTACAAATTCCATTTGTTCATAAAAGTTAGGTCCCTAAAATCGAATGTCAGTAAACTGAAAAGAGATGTATAAACTTATAAAACACAGATATGATTAATATTCTTTCTTCTTGTTTCGAAATCTGTAATAAATAACTTTAAATCTGTTTCCACAATTTATTTTAAATTTTGAGAAGAAAAGGCAATAATTTAATTGAAAGCAAACTTAATTTATTTATCTATTTTCTGCGTCATAGAGAAACAAATAATTAATGTAAACATTAATAAAATATAAAAAAACAATAAACTACTAGATGATTCTTTTAAAAATATTTTAAAATTTTCACTAAAAATTATATTAAAACTTGAAATTATGAAATAATTAATATTTTAAAAAATTTATACCGTATAAAATAGACATTTAATATTGTAAAAAAAAACATTTTTATATTTCATTATAATTAATAATGGTGCTCTGTAATAATTGTTCATTTCGATAAAGAGTTTAACGATTATAATAGTGTATTTACTATGTTTAATAAATAATGATAATTTTTAAGAAATCACATTTGTTTTATAATAAAATTTAATTTCTTAAATAAAAAACGCTGCAAGAAAATAAATTTTTGTATTAATATATGTAGAAAGATTCAAAACCTATGTGATTAGGACTTCTAAGTTAAAAATTCTACTGTAATGTTTACTTTGATTTCTGTGATTCTATTGGAAAGGCATAGAGTAATATGCAATGGATTAAAGATAACTGTTGGGAATGTTATTTTTATACGAAAATATATGTATATTTAAATTTTATTCGAAAGTATCTATAGATGTTTGACCATATTGATTCCTACAACTTTCAATTATATACTTTCGTTGATATTTTATATGTTGCATTGAATGGATCTTTTAATTACTTGTATTTAAAATTATCACTTGGAAAAAAATATATTCATGAACATTCTTTCCATTTCGTTGAGTTCTCATCAATGTCCAAATGGATAAAAATCGCTAAACACTAGAAGTTGGCTGTGTGTTCGCCCCTTACCAAGGTGCTAACCACGTGGAGTTTTCTGAGTGTTCTTCACGTGTGTAACACGTAAATTGAGGTCAATTCCCCTTAGAAAGTTCTCCCAAGAACCATCTCCCTTGGCAGATCGCCATGTGTTGCGTTGCCTTATTATATCAATACAATCCACTTTATTTAGTTGAATTTACTTTCAATTAACTGAACTGCAACTAAGTTTATGTAAAGAGTGTAATGAATTAAATTATAAATTTCTGTTTCATTTGAATAAATCAAATAAAGTTAAAAGAATCGAAATTTACGTTTTTCTTCGTTAAACGTTATTGTTTGTAACGAAACTCCATAGCAATAGAGTACAGTAGTTATAATAGTGAAAAATTAAAAAACAATTTGTTTTGATTTATAAGAATGAAATATATCAATAATTTATAGAATTAAGTAATTTTATAAAATAATAAACTGTAAAATCATAAAAAAACTAGACATAATGAAATGTATAGTATTAATTATTAATTGTAATGAACAAAGTAAGTAAATATTCTGAATATTTAATATTAAAATTTATTATTTATTTAATAAAGTTTTCCGCGGAGAAAAAATATGTAATATTCAGAGGCATTAAAGATTCATCGCGAAACTTCGAGAAAATTCTTGCAATATTCAAAATTCATATTTAACAGTTACAATAATGTGAATGTATTTTTAATTTAAACTGAATATTAGTGAATAAATTTTAAAATCATCGTTACATTTATATCTCACGATTATTTCTTAAATGTTCCAGATTTTGATTGACTTTTAAAACTTATTAAAATAAAAGTTTATATTAAATTACTCAATTTAGTAATTTCTAGTGTTAAAGCAATAATTAAAAATTTTCTTAATAAATTACTTTAAAATTACCAAGTAAATTATATCAATTTTATGTTTATAAAAATTCATTTAGAATCAAAACAATAATGGATTTATAAAAGCAATATTTTGAATTATACAAATATGACACTAGATAGGTAAGATATATGTAAGCTTTGTCGATCGCAACAAGAGCAATAATATAATAGGGAATTGTTGTAGATATTAAGTATAATAATAATAATAAACAAGATATTGGATAATACTGTACTGAGTTATGTTTGATAAGAGGGGAAGAGTACAATATGAAGTGTAAATACATCAAAATAATACATTGTTTAACTTGAAAGAAGTAAATACAGTATTATATTTATAGTTAAGGTCAAAAATCCTAATTGGAAACTTTAGGTTTTATTTATATTTTAACATGTTTTAGAGATTTATATTAAGATTAAAAATAACGATTTGATTATCGAGTTTTATTTCAGTTGTTATTTATTTGCTTTTAATATGTGTTAAGAGATTATTATATATTATTTCTATACAGAATATAATATACATTAAATTAATTAATTAAAATATCTATAACCATAAGGTAGATAATAGGAAGGGCTTATCACACCAATGACAAAGGGCACAAACGCTCAAAAATCAAAGTAAAAAATTTAATAAAACAGATAGGGTTGTACAATAAGATGATTACATAAGTATAAAAACCATAAAATCCAAAATGCATTTCGGACTATTTTCCAATGGAAAAGTAGTCCCTCATCAGTTGGTAATAGCGACAGGTCTAAGTATACTTAAAATTATACAAGGTGAAAAAATATTAAATTTAAAATTAAACTAAACATATGCCTAAAACTATACAATATAAAGATGAAACCGTCGACATGACTGTACGAGCAGTAAGCATATCAATGTGGACAGGAGTAATGTTTCTTCGTAACGTTGCATGGTAACATGATGAACAGGGTGCAAAAATATGCATTGTAAGTTGTTGTTGAAATTTGATTATTTTATAAACGTTACTTACTTAAATATGAAATAATTATTAAGCGATTTCTCTCATACGAATCAACTAAATCTAATATTTCCTTCTTGTAAAATTCTAAAATATTGGATAATAAGACAACAATTTACAGTGAGATTTTTTAAAATAATCGCATATAAATTCAATCCAAATAACGAAAAATGATACTAATATAATATATATTAAATTATTTCTNCGAGCAGACCGGAAAAATAAGAGAGACGTGTAGGGTAAGGCTCAGTACTGACAGCACGTAGATCTCAGATATTCGGCAAGCCCGCTGAGGATAGGGAGAGATCTGTTAATTATTAATTTACAATATTTTAACAAATATTGATCGGAATTAATCGCGTTTAAATGAACATAGTATTAATTTTTAAATTAAATTCTAATAAAGTTATACAAGGAAAAAATCTATTAATGGCCTAAATCACATGTTCATATGTTGAAAATATATTTAAGATCAATACATAAAACAGCAAGATTATAACACACATTTACGTATGTTCAGAAATCTGAGTTATCCTTATGGTTTCCAGTAATCCATACATCATCTCTAGCCATATAAACGTCTGTTACTTCTTTATGGCATTATTAATGGCATTTAAGATGGCGTCATTTGTGACGTTATATAGATTATTATTAGAAACTCAGTATATTATAGTGAGGCTGACGCAAATGAGTGATAAATCATTCTATATAATAATTCTATAAAGAGATTTTCACCATAATATATAAAGTTTTATTCTCTTAGTTTTCGAAAAATCTTATAATCTAACAATACATTAGACACGGAAAACAATAGAAAAACTATTTTTTCTAATCGATAAATTTCATTTATTGAGAAACAGTTTAAACAATCCAAAACAGAAATCATTTTTTTATTATCTAGGAAGAAACTTAGAAAGTTTTATATTCTTAAATTTCTAATCAACTTTGATCATATCGATCTCAAACACATTGTGTAGAATGAATGTGATCGATCCAAATCGAATATTTAAATAGCATATAAATGTACAGTACGTTATGTAATTTCAAATTTAGTTGTAGTTTGAATACATATTTGTCTGTAGTATTTAGTGAGAAATTTGACTTGAAATATAATTTGAACTCCCGAATTCTTTGCAAATGGTCAAATCGAGTTTTAAACCTTCCTTTCACCATGCTGATCAACATAGTTACGAGTGAAACATGGCTATAAGAATTGAAACTATTCTTATCTCACATGATAATACTAGTACAGGTATTAAATAAACAATAATTTTAACTTTTGAATTTAGAGTGGAATGTTAAAAAACAATAATTACTTTGTAATCTTATTTGGTGCATGAATATTTTATAAAAGACCAATAGATAAGAGAGAACAAAATAAGTAAAAAATAGTGAAAAAAAGAAAAAGTAATTTTTATTGCTTTCAATAAATATGTTCTATTAAAACAAGCAGTAAAACAGGCAATAAAATGCTTGGTTTTTAATACTCAAAAATTTATAATTAAATATTTTATGATGTCCACGAATATGAATTTATTAGACATAATAGTCATTGTTGTAATACAAAAAAAATGAAAAACTTCTTCAAAAATTCATTTGAACACAATTCAATAAATAGCTCAAGATAACAATCAGAATTACAATTTCTGGGTTGTATCAAAACAATGTAATACATACCGTGTGAAACTGAATTCGTAATTATTTTTAAAAATTTTAAATTTTGATTACGTTACATTGAAACTGTATTAACTACGTGGTAATAAATAGTAATTTAATTGTAAATGTTTCCAGTAAAAAATTAATATGGTCTTTATTATTTGTTTTCAATTGATGTAAATATCTTTGAAATCTAATTTCGGTTAACAATATAACTATATAATAACTTGTAGACAGGTTGTAAGTTTGTTACTTATAACCTATTGCTAAGAAATCAAAGCGTTTTTGCTTAAAATTTATCAGCAATACTAATTCAAAATTATTATAAATTCTAAAAAAAGCATTCTATAATAACAATCTTTTAAAATTAAAGTTTATATAAACATTCGGTCATAAAAGTAACATATTTAAATTGAAACTTAACCTCATTTCATTGACATATTTAGAAAATTTGACTACAATTTTAATGAAAAGAAAAATTCACTGTGTGCCATATAACTACATTTTTAAAACTTTTTTCATCTTGTGAATACTAAGAGGGCTCAGCCAAGCTCGCAATAGGGCGGTCTAATGGTGAAGGACGGGGCCTGACATATCCGGATGGATCACTCCCAAAAACTTCCTGGGGTTTTTGACTCGTCCGGAATCTATTCCGGATCCCCAGAGCAGTAGCTGCCACTTCACGTCAAAAGCGATGTGAAGTGAAACGAGATTTGCGTAATTACGTGTGTAAAATTGAAACACATAATTACACAATAATTCTAGTTTGGAAAAAAACCAAAGCAATTTGTAATAATTTAAATTGGAACCAAGTGGAGTCCAGTCATAAAACTGCTAGCCATAAGTTGTGAAAAACAACTTAACAAATAAACAAGAGAGGACAACTCCTCGCGTTCGGATCAGCGCGGACATAAAGGAAAACTTCGCCTGTGGCCGTCCTTCTAATTGAACGAAAGTTGGCTCCCCAAAAACCTTTAAATTTTTCGAGCAGACCGGAAAAATAAGAGAGACGTGTAGGGTAAGGCTCAGTACTGACAGCACGTAGATCTCAGATATTCGGCAAGCCCGCTGAGGATAGGGAGAGAGATAACGCTCCCCCGGAAGGAACGTTCACGGTGAGATGTGAGATCGGACGAAAGTGCGGATAGAGCCTCTCCACGGTACATAAATCGTCGGGTAGATATTTCTGTTCTAACTTGCCTTCGGTTATTATTGTGCCAATCGGTACGATGGGGTACCNTAATATAAATAACACTCGTAAACCTTTAGATATATGTCTGTATTTGCTCGCAGTGTGATGTTTAGAAGTGCTCTAATACTACAGAATGCCACAATTTTATTGACCAGACACACATCACAGGACCAATTTTTTTCGCACAAATAGTAGTCGTTTAACTTCTCCTGAATGTGAGAATGATTTTTGGAAAGTTTGCTTGCATTTTCTTAAAATGTTTTCAAATGCGTAAAGAACACACAGACAGACTATATACTCGTATGATATACAATATAATTATTCCATATTTATTTTGACTTCGGTACTAATTTCATTTGATTATTCTCAAAACAAGTGCAGTTTACTCTATACATGTTTTGTAAACAATCAAATAAAAGACAATGTAATTTTCAAAGACTTTAATCATTAAATGAAAGTTAAATATAATAGAAATAAGCAGAACAAGTTAAAAGTTAAATAATTATTAGCCATTATACTTTTCATTCATTTGTTAAAATGTTTATAAGAATTTTTTTAATATTAAAATTAAGTAAATTTTTATTAATAAAACTTTAATTATTTTTCAGACTTAGCAGAAAGCCAAGTAAAATTTGATTCAAATGGTGATGGTTTGCCGCGTTACAGTATCTACAATTATCAAAGAAAAAATAATAGCAATCAGTTTGAATANGTAACAAATTTTTTTCCTATACTGTGAGATAATTAAATTTTATTAATACTATTATGAACTTTGCAGGAAGGTGAAACACTTTACGCTATTTTCTTTATCAAACGCTTTTGCTTATAAAAGTTATCCTTATCTCTTCCTATAAACTTCTGATTTGTCGGTCTTCCTCAAGCGATTTTTGTCAATTTTCCTAAGGGATCAGCATCTTAGAGAAAGTTTCTAACTATAAAATGATAATCGGTTTTGTTGCGTGTTTCATAGTAGGTGTGTTAAATTATACTCTCAAATTATTATTGATTACACGGAGCATTTGTTATATTTTCTTTTATTTATTGTAGAATAAAACACACGGCAGTACATATTTCAACATAACCAATAAATTATTACGTTTGATACTTGTTTTAAAAAGAATTTTTGAATTTATTTTTTATTATTTATAACTACTTTTATTTANGTAGGGTAAGGCTCAGTACTGACAGCACGTAGATCTCAGATATTCGGCAAGCCCGCTGAGGATAGGGAGAGAGATAACGCTCCCCCGGAAGGAACGTTCACGGTGAGATGTGAGATCGGACGAAAGTGCGGATAGAGCCTCTCCACGGTACATAAATCGTCGGGTAGATATTTCTGTTCTAACTTGCCTTCGGTTATTATTGTGCCAATCGGTACGATGGGGTACCGTGATAACCTGCATAATTTTAGTAAATAAACTGTACTGTACATATTGAACAAGTTGAGTGTGGAGGTGTATTTCTAAGAATCTACTATATATCTGGAGCGTCTCGGGCCGTGCAAATTCAAGTAAGCCACTTGAGGAGTCGGATGACGGGACTAGAATCATTACTACGTGACTTGCTCTTTAACGATTTCGAAATTTCACGGTTTGTGATTTCATTCGTGATGTTGCTCTAAAGAACCAATGAATTTCTTCTACCCTTCTACGGGTTATTGCTTTCAGAAATTTGTTTACAAAATGAAAATCAGTCATCGCGATGTGTTGCTTACATTCATTATTTTTTATTCTTTCAAGAAAATGCAGAGATGTCACACCGACAATGATACCCGATCCCCCAAGTAACAAATAACAAACAAACACATAAAGTTAAAAAAAGACTAAAAATATAAATAATAAAAACAATAAACGTATAAAAATTAGAAAAGTTAAAATAATTTGGTTTTTTAATGCCGGATACAGTCGTTTTTTACAATGGACTCAAATTTAAAGAAATCGAAAAAAAATTGATCTTCAATGGTTACAGCAGTCTTTTGATACCTGTAAAAAAATTATTTAAGTGTAACGTTAAGGCGAGCAAATAGAGAATACAAACAAGTAAAAATTCTAAAATTAAAAGAAGGAACGCGTAAAAGTAAAAATTTTGAAATGAGGAGACCATTAAAATATTTATAAGAATATGCTCTGTAAAATAATCAATTCGTTTGAAAAAAAACAAGGAAAACCCAAGCGCACACGAGCAACCCCGGGAGAATTAGTAGATGAAAGATTTGCAAGCTTATTTGAAAGGAGGTCAATTTTGGCCATCTCACAATGAAATTTATACAGAATGGAAGCAAGGACTAATGCCCATATGGTTAAAGCATAATCTATTGAGATTTGTATAGCCTATTAGTAGAAAATAAAGCGCGAAGTGTCCTTTTACTTGAGATTACTTTGAAATTTCTCCACAACATACCCATACACATTTAGGTTTTTTAAGTTAATTGTTCAATATGATGTTTAAAAGAAAGCTTTGAATCAAAGACAACGCCAAAGTCCTAAACAATATCAACTATATCTAAAATGTGGTTATCAATATAAAAAGTTCTGTAACAATAAGCTTTAACCAGACTATAAATCATAAATTTGGTTTTACTAGTATTAATTTATAAATTAAGTTTCTTAAATGAAGTATTAAGTTTGTTAATATCGCTTTGCAATAAATTGTGACAAGTGTTAACAATTTTATGTCCTCAACATTAGCATTTACAAAAGAAAAGAAAATTCGAGAAAGAGACTTATTAATGTAGGCTATAAACAATAAGTTACTAAGTACAAATCCCTGTAGAATGCTGATCAATGGGGAAAAATCAGAAATTTTTATTTTATGATTTTAGAAAAACATTACAAATCCAGGCTAATATTTTATTATCAATTTCAAATTCTGAAAATAATTTATTCAATAGAATATTTAGAACAACAGAATCAAAAGCTTCCGCGATGTAAATATATAGGTAATGTCAGAGTTTAATTATGTTACATTTATATAATTAAAATTTTAAAAAATTATACTGTAAACTTACCTTACCCATTACTTGTATCAGAAGATAGTTACTCAATATGATCATTAATATCTGTTTCGTCACTATTTGTATTCAACTGAATAATCAGTTTCTCTACGATAGTTTCCGAAATTTTATCAAGTTGTTCGTTGTACTGTACATCTATTTGTATATGTTCGACACATTTTAACCATTGTTCCTCTGCTACTTTTTCAATAGCTTTATTCATTAGAATTCGCACATCCGATAGTTTGAGTATTATGTTTTGACGTGAGATGTAACTTTTCACGTCTGTCCATATCAGTTCAATGTGATTTAAATTACAATAATTGAAAGGTGAACGTAATATATTTTTTTCTCTGGCCATGTCGTCAACAATATACAAGTATTTATAGTATTTATGTTTTACATTCTTAACAAAATCTAAAATTTCTATTTTTAACATTTTGTCATGGAAAGAATCTTTAGTTTTTTGTAACCAAGATATTATTCAGCTTTTCTTCCAACTGGAATTTGGAATCTTCATTTTAGCCGAGTGATATGAAACATTTTCCATGCCAACAACAAAGACATTGTTTTCTAATTTTGATCATATTTTTTCAAACCACATTTTGAAATTATTGTTGTTCATTTCTTTATGGTAATCTCTTTCTGACTTTTACTCAAATTCATATAGATTATTACCAGATAAACAAGAAGTATTCGTTTTCAGTTACCAGAAAAATATTTTTAAAGTAACCCTAAAGAAAGGACAAAACAAATTGAAAATTTCAATATTCTAAAATCCGTTGCCAAATTAGACAACAAGCATGGTCGCTCCAGCTATATTAAAGCCGTATTATTATATAACGTGCCCATTGATAAGACTTTTGAATTCAAAAATATAAAAATGAAAGAAAACGATCAAATTTTCTTACTTCTAAAATCAAACCTGTAAAGACAAATATGGGTGCTGAGTTCCTTTCGAACACATTGCAATAGTACTTTGGAGACAAAAGAATCAAACCTGAACTCACTCACTGTCTCATATTGTCTCGAAAGTAACAACATTGCCGAAAGTATGGATAGCATACTTTAGATAACCTGGATAATATCCGCAAACTTACTGTTAAGTTACTGGAGAAGCTATCATAGCAGCAACATATCTTATTAATCGGTCTCCGACGAAATCAAATAAAAAGTGACACCATATAAAAATAGTCAGATATTACTGTCCGTTGCAGCATTTAAAAGAAAAGATTTCACGAAAAAAATATGCATTTCAAAAATAAGATCTTTTCAATTAATTCTCAAAAAGATCGATACACAGATTTCACGATTGGCAATTAAAAAGTTTCGAATTCGCAAACGAACTTATTATGAAAGAAAAGTTTTCGCGATTTAATCAAAACTTTTCACGAAACACGCCACATTATGTAAATACAGACGACAGATATTACAAATTAAATTAAAGAAAACTTTCAATAAATCTATGAAAACTCACGGTTTCAATAACATTATTTTCAATTTTATTATCATTATTTCTTTATCTGAGGTAGTCCTCAGACGTCGGCAAGACCATCGTCCTTGCTACAGTTGATCTACCTATGCTACGGATATAGTTGTAAGCTTTAGACTGAATAAAAAGGGAGTCATCGATAACTGCAGACATGACATATCAATAGAAAATTATATTTTGCAAGAAACGAAATTAAAAGTGGAAAATATAACTCAATCGCATATCAACCTCGTGATGGAATCTAAAATTTTGTCAAAAATTACTACCTTAGATATTTTCAATATTGTCCAGCCTATGACAAACTTATTTAGTATTTTGTAACATCGTGTTAAAAGAGGAGATTTATGGCGATTAACACTCAATGAAGAGAGAATAGGAAAATCCTATGTGGCGCATAGGCTAGGCGTGTGAAAACATTCCGCCGAAAGAAATTGATGAATTGTAATATAATTTCGTTTCCTCCTTTTCTAAACATTCGGTCCAAAATTCATGGCCGAATTGGCCGAATGTTACATCAAATGAACATACTGTTCATTTGATGTAAGATTTTATACGAGGGTGATTCAAAAAGTAAGGTAACGAGAGCACTAACGGGTGTCATATTCCTCCTCATGTACAAATTTCTCATTAGGACAGCAGAAGACCACAGCTTTATCACACAGGCGTTAGATGGTGGAAATGTTGCGTCAGACTCTTGCAATCTCATTTTGAAAATGGCTGTGCTCACGGAAACGTGGTAAAACGTGGAAGTACGTAGTGTGATCCGGTCTGAAAGGCAACTCACCAGTAGAAATTCATCGTCAACTTGTTGAGATGTATGGTGATAATATCATGTCACAAAAACAGGTGTGGGATTGGTGCACTGAGCTCGAAAAACGCAAGACAGATGTGCAAACTGAATAAACTGAATTGTTACAGTGCTTCAAGTGGGAGGTACTGGAACATCTTCTCTATAGCCCCAACCTAGCACCCTGTGAATTCCATCTCTTCGGACCATTGAAGAAGAATCTGGGTGGTAAGCGATTCCAAACTGATACGGAAGTTCAGCAAGCCGTCATGGCGTGGCTGAAGAGACTTGACGCAGATTTCTTCTCTGCTGACATCGTGCCTTGGTATATCATTCATTTTTTTTCATTCATTTCATTTTATTAAAATAACATAAGTTACATTTCCTGATTTCGCTGAGCATTATCAGGATTTAAAATCACTAACTAATTATGATAATGAACACAGCATATTAATAAACATTAAGAGTAAAATTGTACAATGATGGAAGGGCAACAAGGATATTATACAGGCGTAATATATATTTATACAAGTAAAATTTTATGAAAAAATAAGATAGTGAAAAATATACAGTAACAATTAAAAGTAACGAAGATAAAATAAAATTAGAATCGCAACAATTAAGCGCAAGTTAACAAATTATAAAAGAAGTGAACAGCGATGCCTTGGTATATCGTTGGAATCAATGGTTGGACAAGCATGGTGACGATGTTGAAAAATAATATGTACCAGTACCATAATAATCTGTATCACTATATCTGCCTGTGAAATAAAATTTGTACAGGAGAGCTCTTGTTACCTTTTTTTCTTTTTTAATTACCCTCGTATCTTCGGAATAGGGACTACACTGAACAGAATTCCCCTGTATCGTTTATAAATATAGCACCAATCATTAGTATCTTTATAAATAAAATATTTATTGTTTGTAGCGCCAAAAAATGCCATAATTTCGAGTTTTGGATATTAGTTTTTACTGAAATGTCTTCCACAGGTTTCGAATTGTCACTATACGAGATTTGGTTGCATTTGGACTGCTAAATATCGCTTTAGCGTATTAAATAACAATAATTTAATTAGGATCATCCGTTGTGTAAGACATAATTAATGAGAAATTATATATATATATATATATATGTAGTAAAACGATGAAAATAATAAATTAATTTATTTTTGCAGTTTTGATATCGAAGAAAATTTAAACTACGCTACATATAAAAGTAACAATTAATAAATAAAATTAATATTTTCATAACGTCTGTCATACATAATATTCACTACATGTAACTATATAAATTCCGAAATCTATATCTGTACTTCTATACTAATATTATAAAGAGGTAATGTTTGTATGTATGTATGTATGTATGTAAGTTTCTTTGCAGCAGGTAATCTCCGAAACTACTCATCCGATTTCAAAAATTCTTTCACCAATATTTAGAATGGAACCTCGGGATGGACACAGGCTGTATATTATTCCTTTAAACATTCATAAAAATTAAATTATATCATCTATGGTTAAGGCTTTTTTGTCCAACAGATGGCGCTATGAGTACGACGTCCTAAGTTTGCTTTTCTGTGAGGCATTATGCTTTTCTGTGAAAATGAACTAAAGCAGATCATCTTCTATCTATCTATATAAATAAAAATGTAATGTTCGTTTGTTCCTACCGATTCCTTTGAAATTTTGACACAACGCTGCATTCGAATACGCACGTGTTTTTATATAATATACATGTCGAAATTCAACCCCACTGAAGGGAGATGGTTAGGATTAAAGCTTACGGTAAAGAACTCTGCTTCTATTTATACTATTTTAGATGCGGGTTTTTGCGTTTTTGATTGCGTTTTAATAGGGTACGTCAAGAGAATGTACACTAAGAAGGAATTTTTCGAAAAATTCCCCCCCCACAGGGGAAGTGTTATACATTTATAGTAGATACATTTTGAGCCACAACAACGCGTGGCGGGGTCTGCTAGTATAATATAATAATATAAAAATTCTGATATATAATTGTAATAATATTAAAAATATAATAAAATCATGCCGATAAATTTGGCCATTTAGTTTAATATAAGTCAGATTCATTTTATTCCACATTAGGCATTGCTAGTGTAAAAGAAATATTCGTTTAATAGATGTTTTTGAAACGATTCTACATAAGAAGTATTATTAATTACATAACTGAAATATATAAATTGTAAAAACTATAAAATCATTTCACATTATTTCTAATTTAGATTATTATCCTTAAATTGAATTTAAATAAAATAATTGCAAATGTTTTATTGTTTGTTATCTTTATAATGCATTAAATTCGACACAATATTTAATTAAAAATAGTGTTTTATTGGAATATATCAATAAATTTCTTTATAATTAAAATATTTGTTTTATTTCAGTTGACGTGGCAATTAAAGTATATTTTTATATTATGTAATAAATGAATTCTCTTCAAGTTTTACTTATATCAACACATAGCTTTAAAATCATCAATAATAAAAATATTTTATATTGTAATCAACGAATAGATTTATATAAAATAATTTTAAAAATTAAATTACACTAAAATTTAAAAAAACAATTCAAATTAATTCACTTTTAATAATTTAAGTTCGAGTTAATTTTACCGCTATTTAATACATTCCAATTTGGTATATAAGAGCAATTTTAATGGAGTAATATGAAAAAGAACAAGGAAAAAATACATATATATTGTACATATAATTGTAATTACAGAAAAATTAATATATTCAGCAACTAGGGACGACCAAAGAAGAACAAAAAGAGCAAATTGCTTTTATCCCCGAAGAATTACAGGCCCCTATACAATGTTCTTTTTTCTTTCACTCCTTTACTTTAATATAATAATTTAAATTGCTTTAGGGCCCTAACATGTTTTTTTCCTCGGGCTCCCATTACCCTCTGACGGCTCTGTCATCGTCGTGCATGTTTCCCATCAATACAGGTACATAAAGATGCACTATAACAAATTCAATTATTATATAAAATGAAGTAAACTAAAATACAATGTCTAGGGGCAATTTTCTCCCTTTGTTTTTCTCTGGGCATCCCTGGATGCTGAATATGTTTACCTCTCAGTAATTACATATTATGTAGAATGTTTACAAGTTGACTTCCTAATACTTTTGGTGCCATCTTTCGTTGCGATTCGCAACTAAATTATTTTCTTTTGTTTCTTTGGAAAAATAAAAGTAACAATTGAAAAATAAAATTAATATTTCCATAACGTTTGTCATAAATAATATTAAATACACGTAATTTATATATAAATTCTGATATATAATATAATAATATTAAAAATATAATAAAGTCATGCCGACAATTTTGGCCACTTAATTTTTAAGCTTTGTTATGTTAAAATATTATTAAAAATTATTAAAAATAGATGTTTTGTTCTTACTTTTTAATCAGTGCTTATTATAATCAAGAATAGCCGTTTGTATAGCCATAAGTGATGTTTACATTGACACAATTAGTCAAATTGGACATTTTTTGTAAATTCTTTTCTTTAATATTTATCTGAAAACGTCTTTTATGCTCGTTTGATTGTCTCATATTACAAAACATAAATAACTAAAAATAAAATTCGATTTAAATAAATTTGCATCGCACATGGAAAAATATTTCAAAATTAATGGAACAAATCTACTAAAAGTGGCCAAACAGATGGCCAAATTTGACACGATTCCAATACTTTCCTTTGTTATGTATATATAACAGCCAGGAAAGTAATAGAAATGCTATTATTTATATATATATATTAACTATTTTATATTTTAAATATATTAAATAAGTTTCTTTCATCCATCCTCAAATTGTTGTCAATCTTTTAATTATTAAAAAAAAAATTAATTTCAATTCTGAGATCAGTTCACATGAGAATATAATCCTCTTTCTTTTATTTTTAGCTACTCTTTACACCATACACGTAGAAGTGTATGGTGTACAAGTTTTATTACGCGAGTTTTAATACAATTACTTGCCAATAAACATCCAGTACGTCGTCATCAAATGCCACTACCAAAAGAACTGACTGAAAGATTTTCTTCCTCGTGTGCGGGCGACAGGAAATTCTGAAATTTCTTAAGGCCAGGCCTGCACAGTTATTCCTCAGATTTCCATTAAGAGACCTTTTAACCATACCCATCATGGGTTGAACTAGAACCATAAATATGGGTAGCGGGTGGTGAAGGACATGGCCTGACATATCCGAAACAGATCGCTTATGAAAAATTCCTTTGTTACTTCCCGATATTCGATCCCAAGTCCCTCAAAGCGTCAAACAGACGGCCTAAACTTCCTTGGTCACCCGGCTGATTGATATTCGAATTTAGAAGGACAATTTGACAGGGAAAGGCTAAGGTCGAAGAAATGGTGGCAGNAGTTAGAGCCGATTCCAATTCATTTTTACTTTTCGAACTTGTTATGTATATAACACTTTAAAGTATTAGAATATACATTTTTAAAAGATTTTATGTGTAATTTCTTGATTGTGGTCAAAGTGGGGGTGGCTTACTTCTGCCACCATTTCTTCGACCTTAGCCTTTCCCTGTCAAATTGTCCTTCTAAATTCGAATATCAATCAGCCGGGTGACCAAGGAAGTTTAGGCCGTCTGTTTGACGCTTTGAGGGACTTGGGATCGAATATCGGGAAGTAACAAAGGAATTTTTCATAAGCGATCTGTTTCGGATATGTCAGGCCATGTCCTTCACCACCCGCTACCCATATTTATGGTTCTAGTTCAACCCATGATGGGTATGGTTAAAAGGTCTCTTAATGGAAATCTGAGGAATAACTGTGCAGGCCTGGCCTTAAGAAATTTCAGAATTTCCTGTCGCCCGCACACGAGGAAGAAAATCTTTCAGTCAGTTCTTTTGGTAGTGGCATTTGATGACGACGTACTGGATGTTTATTGGCAAGTAATTGTATTAAAACTCGCGTAATAAAACTTGTACACCATACACTTCTACGTGTATGGTGTAAAGAGTAGCTAAAAATAAAAGAAAGAGGATTATATTCTCATGTGAACTGATCTCAGAATTGAAATTAATTTTTTTTTTAATAATTAAAAGATTGACAACAATTTGAGGATGGATGAAAGAAACTTATTTAAATTTGTTAACATTCGTTATACCAACCATAAAAACAAATCACTGTTAGTCCTATATGTTTTTATTATTTTTTCCAATACTTTCTTTGTTTTACAACATTTGGCTCAATGTCCTTCAATTTTTCAATTAATCGTGAATTGGCAACTTGTTTTTGGTTTTGTCTTGATAATGTTTACTTTTAACATGCTAAAGGAATGGTTTACTTTAATAAATCTTTATAAATTCTTCAAAACACTCACGGAACATTGTTCTCACTCAACGGCCTCACAACTGCAGAAATGACGGCACACCGCTAGGTCGGCCTGCTCAGTCCATAACTGTATGGAAATCAAATGGTTATCGTTTCTAATCCGGTGACCTGCACAGTCCTTCAAAACTGTGCAGTTTTCTCTCACACATAAAAAGGAATTCCTAAAGGCCCGGCCTGTGCAGTCATTCCTCAGAAAGATTTCTCCTGGTGTGAGGGCTACTATATTTTCCACCGTGGCTGGATAGCAGAGATGTAAATGTGCTAACCTACCGCTCGTAGGAATCGAATCCGGACGGGTCCAAAAACATAAAGAATTTTTCGGGGGTGATCTGTCAGGATATGTCATGAATCGCCCCTTACCATCAGCCTTGTAGGCCTACAGAACCCAAAATAGGCTTGCTAAAAAGAGATGCTCTCAGTGCCCACAAGGTGGAAAGTTTAAAAACTTGTGTTCACAAAGAGGAAAGAATAATGAAAAAATTGAATAATATAAAAACTGACGAAATTAACCATTTACCATAGTGAATGTCAGTCTAATAAAATTTAAAATATAGAATCTTTTTAGTTACTGAAATCGTTATTTATTTAGTAATTCGTTCTATTTCTTTATTGTAACTTGATGTAGCATATTACATATATTAGATAAGTTTTAAATATATTTTGGATTATTGATAGCATTAAAAAACAATGTTATGTTATAATTAAATCTGTGTACTTTAACGAATATAATATTTAATGAGAATTTATGTATTTCAGTCTTACTAAATTTAATTATTACTTTTGTTTTTCAAAAATATCTCTTTAATAGTGATGCTGATGTATACAGTACATAAGAATAATTAAAATGCAATATCTTAATGCAGTATAGGGGAGATCGGGGCAAGATCGGCATGTTAAGCTTTACTTAAATTTTGTGTAATAAATACTGCTGTAAACTGAAAAAAAAGCTTTGCATATTGTCTATTGGAATGTTACCTTACTATAGAACTGGTTAAAATCAGTTTGGAAATAAAAATAATTAAAATAATTACAACTTTACAAGAAGAGAGAAATTGACGAAGTTGCCCCGGGTATAGGGGCAAGATCGGCAACTTCTCTCTTTTTGTAAAGTTGTAATTATTTTAATTATTTTTATTAAAGTTGCCCCTGGTATAGGGGCAACAGTAATGGGGCAAGATAGGCACGTATATAAAATTATGTTATTAACAATGTATAAGTTGGAATTCACTATTAAAACAAAGAAATACAAATCCAACACCCATTTAATATTATTACAACGAAATGCAAGTTCAAAGACATATATACATGAATAACAAATGCAAACATGTTTTCATTTATCATCTGTTTGATTTTTATCCTTTGCTTCTAATGTGGCTTTATGTTGCCGATCTTACCCCGCTAGTCATGATTTCGAAACATTAAGTACAACCCTGAGAACAGAATGCCAAGCCACGATCTGGCCACGTGAATAAGTTGAAGTTACATCCTTCTAACAGGAAAAGTAACTTTCGTTATCATGGAATTATAACAAAACCTGCCAATTCAATATAAATGGAAAAAAAATATTATATGGAATTCAACGAAAATGAAAATTTGCTTGATAATTCAACTACGCTTGTTGGAGAACAATAAAAACACTATACTCAACAAGCCACCAATAAAACTCAACTGCCTAACCTATAACCAAAGTCTCCTTTTAATTTGTTTTTTAAAAAAAGCGCTTGACAAACTTGCCCAGCATGCCGAAGTTGCCCCGATTTCCCCTAATTAAATTCAAATGCATAATTTTGCATCGGTTTTTTTTTCACTGTTTCAAGAATAAAAATATCAAGAAAATTTTTAAATTAATGTTTAAAATGTTAACAATATTTATTTCTGAATACTGTATTAATATGAAAATTTTATTTATAATATTTGGTATTAATTTTAAAATTGCAATTTTTACTGCTAGATGGCAGTAACAGCATCATTTTGAAAACTGTTCTCTCATATTTTCTTATTTTTATAATATTTTATATTTTATTTTAACTAAATTAAACACACAAAATACACACACCATCAAATAACACAAAAAAGAAAACAATAATAATAAATAATAACATTTTTAATAAAAAGCAGAAGAAAAATTACTCTAATTTTTTCATATGTATCTGATTTAATTAATTAATGGTGAGGTTATGTTTAGTGAGGTTATGTTTATATATATATAAAAAATTTTATTTTTGTTTCAATTAAAATTTAAGTGCAATTTATATTTTTAAAATCAGAAATTGTAAAAGAATTTTTATATATTTTTTTATACTTAGAAAAGCAATAATATATGTTTATTAAACTTATAAACAGTGTATACTTATGTATAAAATAATTATATTTGTGTCTAACAAGATTGTAGAGTTTATTTTATACTAAAAGAGTTACTTGACATTTTCATAAGTAAATAATAAACATAAATCATTCTTATCTAAGAAGTTATTTAACACTTCAGGCTAAAATGTTGATTGATGTTTTGTAAATATTTATTCTAATTACCTTGTTATGAACAACTTGAAGGATAAGTTAATCGTTTCGAAATAATCTTTCGACTTATATTTACCAAACTTTTGAATATAAATGAAATTTTAAGTGCTTTATTTATTATTACTTTACTAACAATAATATAAGCTTTAATGTTTATTAAATAATATAAAATTCAAATTTACACATTTAAAATCTCAAAATTTATTAAAAATATATAAATATTAAATATCCTTTTACTTAAATATACAAAAGTTATTATTATAAATAATTTTATCTATTAATTTTACGATTTCTCATCATTCTTAATTATGATATTTATAGAATAAACTATAATCTATTGGCATGAAATAGTTTTATATCTTGTGATAAATAATTAACATATAATTGCTTGTTAAAGATATTCTAATATAAGGACATTTGTTAACATATTCATAATCAATAAATATTAAACATAATTCTTTGTTATATGTGGTCGTATTCAGTAACATGACACGAATGAAGAATAATAAACTGTAATTACTGTGTATTATTAAAATTTCATTTATTCATATACAGTACTTATTAAGTTTTAAAAGTTATTTGACACATTTATTATAATAATTAACTAATATTACTTATTAAATAGCCATTCTGACGTGGGCGTAGTTAATTTAATTTTCTAAGTATTGTGAAAATAGCTTTCTTTCCTTAAGACATTTACTAATCTTATCAATCATGTTATCAGTGATAATGTAAATGTTAAATTTCACTAACTATTCATAAGTTCTTTCCGGTTATTTTATGATTAAGAATAACATTTTCTCTTAAAAGTTAAAGATCGGAAATTTGCCATGATATGAAATAATAAATTAAAATGTCACATATGACTTTTGAGAGTAAATTATTGGTAAGTATTTAAAATAAAAAATAACATAATATTTCTAAAAAATTGCCTGAAAAGGTCTACTCGTTCTGATGAATCATAATGTAAATAAAATTTTTAAAATAGATATTATATTCTCGGTTTTTAGTGTTGAGAATTTATTATGTTTATCTAAAGCATATTTAGTAACGAAATATCAATAACACAATGAAAAAAATTTAACAGTGACATCATTTAAACAACATTCCTCAAAAATTTCAGACGAAAAGAAATTCTGAAAAATTACTTCACGAAATTTCAAAGTTATCGCTAATTCTATCATCGTCATTTTCTTATTTTCTTACAGGATATAATTGTATTGGGATTTGAAAACGCCGAAGTGACAAATCAGTTCTTCTATTTTCTTCATTTTCATAAATAATATTTTAATTTTTTTATATTAAAAGAAACTTTTCATAATACTAAATTATTCCTTTTTGTGTTAAATTTCGAATTGAAAAAAATTTCGAACCGCTTATCAAAAATGATTATGATTAAATCAGAAATTTTGTATTTTTAATATACGCATTTCTTCGGTTAAATCTCTGTTATTTATAAAATGTACATTATTGTACATATCTTCCGGGTTGTTTTCAGGTTGGGGTTTATTACATTACATCAGGAGACGAGTGGGTAAAAATTGACAGAAATATTTTAATTACTTGTAAATTTTCAGAACTATCAAAGCCAGTTTATTGACCTTGTTTATGGGTTACAGCCATAACATTTGAAATAATTGCTGTTATCACAGTTAATTTTCCTTTCAGCGTTTTCCGGTTCGGTTATTATGCTGTCATTCGTGTCTACTTTCGATGTCGTTGTATGAATCAAGATCTTCATTACAATCTCCGTGTAGCCTTTTGTTTAAAATCAATTAAATAACTATATACTGTACTGTACATATTATTGTCACTTCAAATTCATATTTATAAACAACACGGTCGGATGGCGGAGACGTCAGCCTACGATCTGTGGGATCCAGGATCGAATTTGGGCAGTCCCAGATGTTTTTTCGGTGGTGATCTCTCCTGGATATTTCGGGTCCCGTCCCTCCTCATCCAGGATATATCCCGCTCTCATGCAAGCCTAACCGACCCCACGATGGGAATGATTAAAAGGCTCTTTTAGTGCACACAGAATGGAAAGAATTAAAAATACAAATTAAATTTTTTATAATGCTTATTTTATATTTAGTTTAACAATTAAAGAATATTTTAATATAGTTATTATGTAATACTATTTACATAATATCGAGCAGCAGACTTTAAAATGTAGTAAAAATTTCATTTTTGAGATAATTAACTCGGTAATAAGCATTCGATTTATTCATAACAATCTATACTAATGTTATAAACACGTAATGTTTGTATGTATGTATGTTAGTTTGTATGCAGCAGGTAATCTCCTAAACTACTCATCCGATTTCAAAAATTCTTTCACCAATATTTAGAATGAAACTTCATGGTGGACATAGGCTGTATATTATTCCGTTAAACATGGGGGAGGACAGTTCTTTACGGTAAGTCTTACGGAAAAGGTTACCGTAAAGAACTCTGCTTCTATTTATACTATTTTAGATGCGGTTTTTTCCGTTTTTGATTGCGTTTTAATAGGGTACGTCAACAGAATGTACACTAAGAAGTAATTTTTTGATATTCCACCGCAAGGGAGAGAGACAGGATTAAGGCTTACTGTGAAAAACTTGGCTTCTATTATACTATTTTAGATGCGGGTTTTTGCGTTTTTGATTGCGTTTTAATAGGGTACGTCAACAGAATGTACACTAAGAAGTAATTTTTCGATATTCCACCGCAAGGGAGAGAGACAGGATTAAGGCTTACTGTGAAAAACTTGGCTTCTATTATACTATTTTAGATGCGGGTTTTTGCGTTTTTGATTGCGTTTTAATAGGGTACGTCAACAGAATGTACACTAAGAAGTAATTTTTCGATATTCCACCGCAAGGGAGAGAGACAGGATTAAGGCTTACTGTGAAAAACTTGGCTTCTATTATACTATTTTAGATGCGGGTTTTTGCGTTTTTGATTGCGTTTTAATAGGGTACGTCAACAGAATGTACACTAAGAAGTAATTTTTCGATATTCCACCGCAAGGGAGAGAGACAGGATTAAGGCTTACTGTGAAAAACTTGGCTTCTATTATACTATTTTAGATGCGGGTTTTTGCGTTTTTGATTGCGTTTTAATAGGGTACGTCAACAGAATGTACACTAAGAAGTAATTTTTCGATATTCCACCGCAAGGGAGAGAGACAGGATTAAGGCTTACTGTGAAAAACTTGGCTTCTATTATACTATTTTAGATGCGGGTTTTTGCGTTTTTGATTGCGTTTTAATAGGGTACGTCAACAGAATGTACACTAAGAAGTAATTTTTCGATATTCCACCGCAAGGGAGAGAGACAGGATTAAGGCTTACTGTGAAAAACTTGGCTTCTATTATACTATTTTAGATGCGGGTTTTTGCGTTTTTGATTGCGTTTTAATAGGGTACGTCAACAGAATGTACACTAAGAAGTAATTTTTCGATATTCCACCGCAAGGGAGAGAGACAGGATTAAGGCTTACTGTGAAAAACTTGGCTTCTATTATACTATTTTAGATGCGGGTTTTTGCGTTTTTGATTGCGTTTTAATAGGGTACGTCAACAGAATGTACACTAAGAAGTAATTTTTCGATATTCCACCGCAAGGGAGAGAGACAGGATTAAGGCTTACTGTGAAAAACTTGGCTTCTATTATACTATTTTAGATGCGGGTTTTTGCGTTTTTGATTGCGTTTTAATAGGGTACGTCAACAGAATGTACACTAAGAAGTAATTTTTCGATATTCCACCGCAAGGGAGAGAGACAGGATTAAGGCTTACTGTGAAAAACTTGGCTTCTATTATACTATTTTAGATGCGGGTTTTTGCGTTTTTGATTGCGTTTTAATAGGGTACGTCAACAGAATGTACACTAAGAAAAAATTTTTCGAAAAATTTTCCCCCACGGGGGAAGTGTTATACATTTATAATAGATACATTTTGAGCCACAACAAGGCGTGGCGGGGTCTGCTAGTATTATATACATTTCTAAATATAAATTTTATTATTTGTTTTAAAATAATTTAATAAAATTAATTATATTAACTTAGAATTTTTGTTTTTAAATACTGTCAAGTCGAAGTAACTAATTATCTTGTTATTAATATTCATAAGTATATTTTATTCAAGCATTTGCATTTTTGTATTAGTTTGTTAAATATTTTCTAAGCTTGGTTAAAATATTAAATAAACATAGTCACTGTTAACATGAAATATGTATTTATCTTAAATTTATCCATTCGGTTGTAAAGTATGAATTCTATATGCAAGACTTTTAAACCGTCTTCCACCAGAATTTATGTATAGTCTATCTATAATAGTTGTCAGTATTAATGATTTGCATTAATACCAATGCCAAATATCTAAGTTACCATTTTTAATATTTTAAATATATTTTTAAAAATCAAGTTTTTTTTTTTGAACAAAGAGTTCGTTATAATTTTTCAGACTGACAAATCAGGTGATATTTTTTTCTGCTTATTATGCATTTTTTCAGTTAAGGTGAAAAAATTTCTTTCTCTTTTCGAATAAATAAGTTTCGTTTTTTCAAAGTCGAAAGTATAATTGCAGGTTAGAATTTTATCAAAGAATTTAGTATAAGCTCTGGGGAAAAAAGTCTATCAACAGAATGTACACTAAGAAGTAATTTTTCGATATTCCACCGCAAGGGAGAGAGACAGGATTAAGGCTTACTGTGCAGTACTTATTAAGTTTTAAAAGTTATTTGACACATTTATTATAATAATTAACTAATATTACTTATTAAATAGCCATTCTGACGTGGGCGTAGTTNTTTTTTAGCCACTATTATATAATAGTTATTAATATATTGTGTAACTTCAGCTTATAAAATCTACATTTTTATGAAGTGTTTCTTTGTGTATATAGATAACATTAATAGACATTGTCAGATGTAAAATTCTTCATTTGATATCACAATCCCTCTGGGATTCAGATATGAATAACACAGACATCAAAGCTAGAAATGTTCCTATTGTTAGATTAGAACCAAAAATTACTTTATATATTTTCACTTTTCCACTGAATAGAAAAGTTATATTTGGAATTTTATCAAACATCAGTTCTTCAATTTTAATACAATAAATTATTGTAACAGAACTATACGTCATGTAAAAAATGACAAATTACTCATAAAATTATGGAAATGCAACTATTTTAGTGAATCAATAACCAATAATATTCACTTGTATCATTATAACAATAAAGTACTGTACATGAATTATCCAAGAAGAATAGTTAAATTCTTTATTGATCCATCAATTATTGAAACTTTGAACGTCGAATGCTCATAATGTATTGGAATATATCCTTTAAACAATGCTGTTTATAATTGAATATTTTTCAGTTTAAAAATCGAATTACACTTTTTCATAAATGTTATTAATTTGCAAGCATTAATCTATCTTTAAGAGACAGAATTAAATGAAAACAAGCAAATCTAAATTGATATTTTTTATTGATATGAAACCAGTTTCTTATAAATGTGGTATATTTTAAGGAAACAAAAATCATAATGATTAATTAGAGAGGCTGAAATATTCAAAATGAGGTTGTTTTCGTGTTTTTCATTAACTATCTCAGAAAAATATCGTTAAAAATAATCTTTATGAAAATGATTTATAAAATGGCCCAAAGTATTTATGCATGATATTGTGTCCTTGTGAAGTATTTACTTATTTTTTGGAAGTGTTTCATTATAACACATATTAGTCGGTATAACATGACTTCATCAAAGATCAGGTTTAATATGTGACATTGAGAGAAAAAAATGTTTAACTGAGTCTTGCAGTTGAAGATTTAAAACTGCTTCAGTGAAATTATGATGGTATTTAGAAAATCACTGAAAAAATTAAAGTTTGTGCGAAAAATAGAAAGAAATGTATACAAATAACTTCTAACTAGAAAGGTATAAGAGCTTTCCACACACTACATTAGAAAGTATTTATATCGTATTCTTCGTAAAATCTCTACTAAACAATTCCAACATTTGATAAAAATGCCTGGACAATAGTAAATTTACAAAAATGTTTTCAATATACAACACCTTAAAAGTGTTCTCATACTTCGTCCCTTTCACACTCCATCAAGAAATAATAGTCTTACTGAAGAATCGACCATTCTTTACAGGTTTCTCGCCCTCCTCAAAACGTAAAATGTTAAAAAAATTTTCCTCTGGCGACAGCACAATCAATTAAAAAATATATACATTTAATAAAAGATTTATAAAAGAAGCATTTGAAGAAAGTCCGACTCCTCCGTGAGACTGCTTGTTTCCTAATGGTCCACGGAAGGGATGAAGTATAACGACACTTTTAAAGTATTTCTATTTGAGAATTTTTAAAACAAATTTCAACAGTATTTCTTTTTATTGTATAATTATTATTTAATATACAGTAATCTGTATTGTATATTACAACGATATCTGAAAATTACAGGAAGTTAATCTTATAACGTGTGAAGTAAACAAGATTTTTTAATAAGTTTCAAATTTAAGAAAACGAAATTATAAAAATTTTATCATAAATAAATTTTATTTTAATAATTATCAATATCATATTTTAAAATTTGACAAATAAATAAAATTATTCTCAAATATTATCCAAATCATCTAGAGCAGCGGGTCTCTGGTGGCTGCAAAAATTGGCAACGAGATTTAGCCGGTTGCCGCACAATTTCATTTTTGTTTTAAGTTACCGATAACAATGATAAATAGAAGGAATTTATCTGGATAAAATATAGGAATAGTAATAACTTTTCAATAAATCTAGGATTATCAGTATCAAAGTACAGACCGAAATTTGACCGGCTTTGTTATATCTTTACTTTTATCTAAATATAAACTATAAAAAAAATTTCACTCATCGATTTACTTCTTTTCCTATAAAATTACCCAATTCCTTCATTCCTTAAAACAAATCAATACTGAGATTCTATTTCTAAATATTTCATTTTCGGGATTTTATAAGAAACAATCGATTTCAAAATTAACTTCGGTAAAAAGTTTCTGATATTTTCTGATAAAAAAGTCATTTTGAAATATTCTGAATATAATTTGATAAATTCTTAAGAGGAAAGTCATAATTTGTTTTCTTTGAGAAGCCATTTCCTGTTTTAAAATATGAATAAGTAGCCACATTTTCTCTCAACTTCCGCTTCATAAGTGTTATAATGACGCTAAATAGCATAAGATTTCATTTCATAAATCTTTTTAGTTTTTCTTTTTGTTAAATATAATTAAATGCACTTCTTCCTACTTTTGAAAAGGAAAAGAAAGCTTCCTTTTCCTTTTCGAAAATTTCCACTTCGTTTTCACGCTTACTGTGAAATATTCATATCCTTTTCAATATTTGTTTGTTACAGCTTCCGAAATTTCATATTCTGTTTTATTCTTAGCAAAAAAGTGTCTTACATTCGTATGGAAATTCTTAACTTAATTCTATTCTTGAAGGGTAAATTTTATGCTGTATAATATTTTATATAATTTTAATAGACCTATTTAATAAATAAATCTAAAAAATATACGCCTTAAAATCATATATATTACGATTTTTCTAACTACTTATATGAGTTTTAGTGTCTAGATGTCCTAGCTCTAATCACCAATATCATCATCAATATATATTATAAAGATAAGTGTACAATGTGCGTGCCGCTAAAACTCAAAAACGAGTCTCGGTACGATCAAGGGAGTTATATGGTGTGATAGCCCTCTATCCCCCATCCATGAAGAAGGTTTCCGGTTTTAACCGAAGGTCGTGCTGTTGAAGATATAAGGGCTGGAATTTTCGCCCTCTAGAAATTTCTAGAACAGTCCAGAACATTCGAGAGTATTCCACAACATTCCAGAATGTTCCGGGATGTTCTGGAACGTTCGGGAACATCTCGGAACATCTCAGATCATTGTGGAACATTGTGGACCATTCGAAGCCTTGTTTGTATGGGTGGGACTACCCATTGGTGGGGGAATATAAAGCAAGGCCGTCGTGGGTTCGAACGTCAGTTTCTTATCAGTGACGAAGGGAAGAACCGAAAAAGAAGTGAAAATCCAAAGTAGTGCAGTGAGTGAATAAAAAACAGTGAAGTGTGAGTAGTTAAAGTGATACAGTGACTGAATATAAATCGAAAATAAAGTGTGAAAACTATAAAGTGTACTTATTAGTGTATTTGTTAATAAAAAGTTGATTTGATTTATATTTTATACAATGCCAAAACTTAAAAGAGGAGGAAATCTACTCAGAAATCTGAACTCACCAAAACTATGTAATGGGACAAAGATGATCGTCAAATAGCTATCGAATAACATCATCGAAGTAGAATTTATGACTGGAAAGGACAAAGGATACACAGTATTTATCCCCAGAATACCACTGATCTCTGCTGAACTGCCATTCGAATTTAAAAGACTGCAATTTCCAATCAAATTAGCCTATAGTTTTACAATTAACAAAGCGCAAGGACACACTTTAAAACATTGCGGCATCAACCTCAAAGACTCCTGCTTCTCTCACGGTCTTACGTAGCTTGCTCTCGAATAGAAAATTCGAAAAATTTGTACATGTATACCCCAGATAACAAAATGAAAAATGTTGTTTATAAACAAGTATTGTAAATAGTTAAAATATGTTTTCAATAAAATTTTTTCCCTTGTATATTTTCAAGTTTATTTTTTTATTCTAACTACCACACAGTCTCATATCAACTCCCTGAGCGAAGCCGAGTACCCCATCTAGTAATAATATAAATAATTACAGCTGATATTTACAAAGCAATACCGACACAAAGAAGAAAAATTTCTTAAACTACTATACTCATTTTTCAGCTTGAAAGTATAAAATTTCCATTTAAATGCACACCCAAAGAAGATAATGTACAAAAGAAAAAATAGGTAATACAGTAAATAATTTAACACGAATGCGGCATGCAACTGAAAACGAACGTAACCAAAAATAACTTAAAGACTGCAACTACTATTAATGTCACATACAGGAGTTTATATCTTACATTTGCAAATTCTTTTAAACATTAAAAGCTATGATATTAATAAATTTATTGAAACGAAATTGTTACCTCCAAAAGTTCTATTCTAACTAATTATGTAGATAGTTTAGAAGTCAATGAAACTACTTTGATTTTAGAAAATTTTGAGATTTCTTTAGTTTTCTATGCAGAAAATTACTTACATTTACCAGGCAGATAATTTACATTATAATTGGCTACCGTAAACAGAAAGTATCTGATTTTATATCAGGTAATTAGTAAGTATTGCCATCTTTTTGATTGTTGCCAGGTTCCTTCTGCCATTGTGTTACTGTGCAATATCTTTTGTTCGTTGATATTAAGTTCACGTATTTTACTAACAAATATACTGTAATTACAATTACTCTCTTAGATGGTTGCGTATTTATTTATTTTCCTGCAAATCTGACAATTTATTTATATTCTTATTGCGACTTGAGGTAGGAACAATCTACAGTCTAGACGTTTTCTGAGCAGAAAAGTGAACTTTACGACAGAAAAATCAAATTATTTATAACCAAAAGATGCTGAAAGCAGAGTTCGATAATAGAGAGGTTGCGGTCGAAGTTTTTAATGCGAAAACGTATATGTCGGACGTTCAGTGACGCCTTCCTGTAGGATTAGAAGTTTGACAATGTAATGGCGTTTGGAACTCAGTGGAATCTTGCTCGAAGTTTCAAACACCATTGTCAAACTTCTAGACTTACAGGAAGACGGCGCTGAACGTCCGACGTACACGTTTTCGCGTTGAAAACTTCGGCCGCAACCTCACTAATACTCAACTGCTCTGTTTCTGCACGTGACACAAGTCGATTAGAGCAATAGCTTTCGAACGTCATCGAAACATCTCTGAGAACGTCATATTATTCACACAATATGGCAGAAAAGAAGAAACGACTTGGTACAACTTAGTTCGGTTGTACTAAGGGGAAAAAAACAAAAATGTCTGAAACGTGTTTTTCTGCCGTAGATGTTTCAGAGCAGAAAATGTAAAGTGTGTTCCTCTCTTTATAATCCGAAAAAGAAAATCTTGCATTATTTTAACGTTTGTTTGATTAGCTTCTGAACCATTCATATTTATATTCAATTGCTGCCAATAGAGATACGTGTATTTGACACTTTATATCAACATCCTTTGCTGCATAGAAAAAGAAGAGCCGACAAACACAAAAATTAACTGTTTTCATTTAAACCTGGTATGTTTATTAATACGCCTGTACACTGAATGAACAAAGTCTATATGATATTTTATTGTATCCAAATTAATTTTTTAATGTTGACGATTAATAAGTAAAAAAATTTAATATTTATTTGGTGATCACACAGAAATACATTGGAGGTGCAATTCAGCCACTTTTACCACTCTTGAGAACCACTGATCTAGAGGGAACGGCATTACAAAAGCATTATTATTTTAATGAAGTTGTCTTTGGGATACAAATTTATATTAAACAAAGCGTGAATAGCTGGACAAAGTCAAAACAGATTAATTTAATCACAGTTCGTTTCCATTAAGGATAAACTAAATTAATTAACTGAGACTATTAATTAATCTGCAGCAACTTCTTCAAGTGTATCGATCTAAGTACAGTACATTTTAAATAAGGAATATTTAAATTCAAATACAATTTATACATCAATGAAAATATATCGCACGCTAATTTTGAAAAATTTATAGAATTATGTTTTTGTGCCGTTAATAATAATGCTATTTACGATTTAAGAAATTTAACAAAATATTATATTATAGGAGAGTCAGAATATTGAATGTTATCTATAGATAGAAAAATATTGATTTATTATATCAAAGTGAAAAGCCTTTAGTTATTGTCCTTGTCATATTGACCAAGTATTTGAATCAATATATCTATATATTTTCAGTTCTAATTCAATTAAATATTTCATCACGTAAACAGTATTTTTCAAATTTAAAACTTTGATTAAAAATTTAATTAATTTTATACACAGAAATTTCTAATATCAATAATTTATTTATCTCAAATTCATTATAAAAAATTATATTAATGTTTATTTGCATAAAGAAACAAACCTTGTTATCAACTGGAATTATTGATTTTACTGGCACTAACATTCGATAATTCTCAAAAGAAAGTTATCAAATAGAGTCTCTTGAAATGATAAATTGGTTGCAAAAAGAAATAAAAATTTCCTAGAAGGCAAATTCGTTATTGTATTACAATAAATTCTATTATAATGGATTGTTATATTACATTTAAAAAAAGAAGTCTGCTTAATCGAATATGATAGATCTAATGCGATTAGTTTCGAGAATTATGAAGCATTGTTTGAGTTGCAAAATATTTTAAAACTTATTCTCCTTATCAATAAACACATTCTCACGATTCTGAAGAATATATTTATCGATGCGAATTTAAACATACTGTATTTTTTTAATTCAGACAGATACCATATGATTTATTACGAGAAATTCTTCATTACATAGTTTGATTTATACAGTATGTATTTGTGTAATATATTGCATTACCTCCATATTATTTCCATAATTAATTTGAATGTATTAAAATAAATAAATTAATTAATAGAAAAATATTTAATCTTGTGTTTTATGATATCAATGGCGTTTTTATCATCAAATTATTCTGAAATTACAAAAAATAAATAGTAGTCATTATAAGAGTAAATAAGTCAAATAAGTTTACTTCGTAATTTATTTTTGTAACTTATAACTTTCTTATATTATTTATCAATATTATTTTCATATTTTATTTTTCAAATCTCTACATAAATATTTCTTTCTTTATTTTCAATTTTCAACAAAATTTAGTAATCGCTCTTTACTGAAATACAGCAATTAGAATTATTAGTTATATAAAAATAATGACAAATATAATACACCAGAACTTGTAAACAATCACAAAGTATTAGATATCCACGAACCATACTATAAATACATTCCACAGACAGTATTGAAAAACAACATCTACAAAATGTATTATGACAGAACCATAATCACAAATAAAACAATTTACCAGAACAGAGCAGACATTACTCTCATTGACAAATACAATAAAATCACATACATTATTGACATATCCATTCCAAACACTCATAATATAAAAATTGCCCACACTGAAAAAATCAACAAGTACACTCCACTCACTCAAGAAATAAGACAGATGTGGAGAATGAGTAAGGTATTTATTGTACCTTATTTGTTCTCTATTCTGCTGGTGTAATACACTACACAAAAGTCCAGAAACATTAAACCTTAATAAAATCATACATGGAATACTGAGAAAGCTGCAATATTGAACACATGTCACATTGTTAGGAAGTTTCTAGATGTTGACACGTATACCAATAACACAGATGCTTAATGTGAAACTTGTTGGCGTAGCTACGCCTTGTATTTAGTCTGGCATAGCACTTGGAACCAGTATCAGTTGAGCGTGAAATTTGCAAATAAAATAATATAAAATAATAGGTTATAAATTACTCATTTGAAATTCCAATGTAGTCGATTTCATCAGAATTCAAATTAAATTTTTGTTCATATTGTAATCTGTAATAAGATAAATGTTTTATAAGATTTTTGATAAATACAATTTTTTTACTTTTTCATCTTACTTTATATCTACCAGTATAAAAATGTAGTAGTTATTTATGATAATCTAAAAATTTAGTTATTTGACATATTAAAAAAACAAATCTTTTGTGTTTACATTAGAAACATTAGAATAAATTCGTATAACATTTACATTTTTTAACTTGAATTTTAATATATATATTTATTTATTTCTATATACTTCCCTTCTGTTTATAATAAGAACATGACTTTCAATTAACTTTATCTGCTATGGAATCAGTTACTTCAAACGATTTGACATCTATCAAGGGACACCTCTACGTAGAAGAGGCTTTTTTTGGAACTTGCTCGATTCGGAAGTTAATCGCTTTTTTCAAATAAATATCTAGAAATAACCTTGGAGTGTTAAAGGCGGTTTAAAAATATATCATTCCTCCTAATACTTATCACTACTTGTCATTGAAGACTGTGCAAATTATTTCTCCTAAACAAAATGAATGGAGAAAACTTTTCATTTTTTTTATTTAAATGTCTACATATTAATTTGCGGTTTTTAATTAAGTAATTATCTCAGTTAGCAATTATTTTATTTAATGTAGAAACTAAAAAAAATTGCATTCAATATTCATGATTTTTTTCAGCAATTTTCATTTTTAAATATTTAATAAGATGTTTAAGTATTTGAATTTCGTGGTATCACGAAAGTTAACAAAATTTATTTAGTTAGAAAATTCAGAGTATTAAACTTTCCACTTACTTTTTAATTCATCAAACTTAGAATTAAAAATGTTTTGAACTTTCTACAAAAATAACTTTTTAAAATTGAATACAAAAGTAAAACATTTTTATACTGTTATAAAATTAATTTTACTGAAATCATTTTTCCGGTTGAAAATCTTTACTGTTAAATATAGACTCAAATAATAAGTCATCAAACGAACCAAAATATTGTGAAGAAACGAGTTATTTCTAACCATTTTACTTTCTGTGTTCTAATGAGTTATGTTAATATAAATTTACTCGTAAACACAATAGGTTATTTTATAATATTTACATTTAAATTATTAACTTAAATAAAGATGTTCTCTCTTTTAATATTGTGATATTATGTATAATTATTTATGAGTAGAAAATTTATATTTATTATAGTACTGTTACACATAATCTTAACTATCTATATATCTTTTATTATATAATATTAATTATAAAAACTTTATGATAAATATTTATATAAATGACCTGATATTGTATCTGATATTTTAAAAGTTAAGTTATAATTCCATAGTTTAATTTGCTATAGTCTACTAAATGGCCATAAAGCTAATAAGATAAGAAATGTACCTCAACTTTAAGGAATCCTATTTCATACCTTATTGGGCTGACTTAATTGTTATCAGGAAAATTATGATGTACTGTACAGGTACACTGCTAACATCGAGAACATATATTTTAATTTAAATAAGTTGAAAATGTGATTAAAAATTGCAGTCTGGCATTGTGATCACTATATTATATACTACCAGTCGATCGCAATCGACTTATCCCTTCGTGATATATATTACCAGTATCCTCAGTGAATTAAACAAGATTCACGCTTTCTTCTTAATTTATAAGTATCTAATTGTTCATGCGAATTCTCATTTTACTTTAAAAGTTTAGTACAGTATATATTTTCTAATTATATTACATAAAATAATTTTTTTAAACTTTGTACAGTAGTTAAATAATTAATATTTTTTTGTTTTTTCCAATATTCTATCCAGAAAAATGTTAATTTTATTGTTTTCTAACGAATGTTGTTTACCTATATGTGTTATTTAAATTTTAATTAAAACTAACATTTAAGATAGGGCATCTAAATTAGCCTCTAACTGAACTCAATATAGGAATCATAGGATATCGAAATCTTCGCCGAAATATCTAATGTAATCTAATTTATTTCAAGACTAGCTGTTACCCGCGACTTCGTCAGCGGAGGTTTTGCAAGCAAACCCCATTTACATCCAATATTTCAATAACCATAGTAATTGTTATATAACACCTACCGCTGAAGAGAATTGCCGAAAATCAAACGAACTATTTTCAATTTGATCAATTTTCTGAAACGTTTACAATCGTTCTATAATCGAANATGGATGTACTGAGCTACTTCTCGAACCTTTTAGGGTAGCGCATCAACAAAACTGTCCCTTTCGGCCGTTAATTTGTCCTTTTTGTACCTGGGGGAGAGCGTTCTACTCTCCCTTCCCATTTTCATAGCACCCATCCACAAATCCCGGACTTACCCCGGTCGTCACTACTTTTTCTGGGCGTCCATTCCAACCACGCCCTTCCCTTAAAGTGGGGCGTTTTGTTGTCTTGTTACAATCAAAAATTTTTCGTGTGCGTTACTAAACATGATAATCTTACTGTCTCCATTTCTGTACATTTATTAACTTCCCCTCCGCCTTCTAAACCCTTTACCTACTTTATCGCTTTCAAAAAAGAGAGCCCAATCCCTCCAATGGACATCTTCCCACATTCCACCATTGGAAGCCTCCACACTTTCCCTCTCTCAACCTCCTTTAGCGTTGTCAAGTGACATTATCTATTCTTTCGGAGCTCATAACAACCTTAATTTTTTTCTGTCCATTACTACATCTTAATTCAACTTTATCACCCTTCCAGATGAGCGATCTCGACGAGTGGTGGGAACCCGACCCACCAATCCCTGATCAACCCGCTCCACCTGAGGTAGACCCAGCGTCCCTACGGACAGCTATGGCCTTTACCAAACTACAACGAGAAACGGGAAAAACTCCTATAAAATGAATATTATAGAATAAATAAAGTTGTTGCATCAAGTAATAAGAAAAAATACACATATATAATATAATGTTATATATTTCCATAATTATTATAAAAGAATGATTTATAATATTGGCCTATATCAATATTTTGGTAAATATTATTATATAAGACGTACTGTACATATTAATTTATATTCAATAAAACCTATTATATAAGTTCTTATGAATATAAATTATGGTCGTAACTTTTTCGGTAGCCACACTCACCTAAAGGTACTCTCATATAGAGATATAGTACATACTGTATAGAGATATGAATTTCAAACATTTCTTAATCTTCATCACTACGATTTATTAAGAATTTCCCACTTAACATCATATTCAATACAATACAATTTCATAAAAAAATTGCAATAATTTTCATTATATGCAATAATTTTCATATAATGAACGTATCATATCTTAAAAGCCATATTTATATTAATACTGTATATCAATCTGTGGGTAGCCTGAGGTAGGACGAAGTCGTACCTCTTTTTGATAGGCAACAGTTTGGTGAGAACTGCCCACTGGTCAGTGGATGGCTTGTTTATGGGTTTTTCCTATCCCGGAAAGTCGGGATTCTTTTGTCAGGTCGAGTGGAGGAGGTAAGAGGGGTCGTCGGTATGACGTTGGCGGTACTCGAATTAAAGATACCAATTAACAACAAAACAAGGATTTATTTAGACGATAACATAACTAACATATATACATTGAGCTTATTTCGAGCGGACACGCGGAAGTGGAGGGAAACGCGCCGAGAGAGAATTTACATTAATGGGTATCATACCTCTACGATTTGGGATCGGAGCGTCGGACGTTTTCTAATCGGATCGGACAAGTTGTCTTGAGGAACAGACGGCGGCGATGAGGATCGGCGCGGGTTTTCGGCGATCACGAACGGTGATGACGGACCGTGTTCACGGACGGCGACGACGGACCCCTTTTTCTCGTCGTCGTCCTTCTTTTATACCTTCCGTCACGTTACTGGGTGTCGCCAATCGCCGATTTTTCGGATAAGTTCCTCATGAATCATTTTTCGGGTTCCTGAAAGATAGGAAACGGCTCCATGGGAAGGAAATGTGTATATCCTTTTTCGTAAAATTTCGAAAAATGAAGTTTTTCTTTGTTTAACTTCAATAAAGATATTTAATTTAATTTGAGCTTCTTTATTTAATTTTATTTTATTCGGTCCGATCCTCACATCACTTCGGCCTTTCTAAAATCGTACTTGTTCTTTAAGGAGCAAGTTCGATTTTGAATTTGGGTAAAAGAGGTACAATTTACTCTCTCTGTAATAATATTAACACTCATTGGGTTTCCTACATTTAAGTATTTTGATTTATTTTAACAAACAAACAAAAATTCTATAAAATGTTAGAATATAAGTGAACGTCTTCGGTTAGTGAACCGAGCGGAAGTGTAGTTCCTCTTCCGTTAGTTGTGTAGATACCCGCTCAGTTGATTGATTGGTTGACGTTCTGAAATCCTAGGTACGAGGGTAACAGTTCAAAGTTCGATGTGGGCCACGTGTATCTGTTAGGAGTTCTTGGTCTTCTTTGCTCGTGCTTCTCTGGAAGATATTGTAATATGGGAGTTACGTATGGAACTTGGTTGGACTGTTGGAGAAGTTTCCTGTTGGTTGATACCACTTTGTGATACGTATTAGGATTAAGATTTTATAAAATCGTTGGCACTCAAGATCGGTTGAACGGTTGCAGTGTTCGGTGAGTTCGAAGTCTTCCGGGAAGAGTGAGGAGGTTGCACTGTTCTTGTCAGGAAGAAAAAAAATTAGTAAGGAGTTATCTTGATTATAGGTTATTCCCTGGATAGGAATCGAGGTATGTATTTTCACATATAAATGGTTGATGGACTCTCTCTCGGAAATTTATTCCTAATTATTAAAATAACTAATCATAAAGATTCTCTACGAGATAGTATCGGAAAATAAAAATTGAGTCGCGAGTTGTTGTAAATAAGGAATTAAGTGTTAATCGGTATACTTATTAAGAATAACGCTCAAAAAGGGAAGGTGGATGAGAAATAGAAGAATTGTGTATAAGTTGCTCGGTACAATTTCTATCTACAATTTCATTCTACATGCCCCCTATTCGCTATCATGTCGCTTATTCGCTGTATACTAATGATTTAAAGGTTTAGGGGAGGACGACCGACTAGTGGCAGGAGAAATAAAGCGA
Organism: Centruroides sculpturatus; assembly: GCF_000671375.1. NCBI lineage: Eukaryota > Metazoa > Arthropoda > Arachnida > Scorpiones > Buthidae > Centruroides > Centruroides sculpturatus. The sequence goes on from NW_019384682.1 coordinate 319,089, forward strand.
GGTATACGGCTACGACTTGGTCGTGGCATAACCCATGGTTGGTCTGGTACTGGTCCTCGGCTTCGTAGTGCATAAGGAGGTGTAGTCTCCTGTTCTGTTTCCGTTTCCATTTCAGAAATTTCGCTTTCTGGCTCGGGTTCATCACTCTCACTTTCGCTTCCAGATTCAGTTTGTTCTTCCGGTAGCTGAGAGGGTATGGATGCTAAAATGAATTCATCCCAAGGGTCCATATAAAGAATTTGTTGTAGTTCGGTTGTTGGAAGTAGGTTCTGTTCTGTTGATACTATAGGATGATCGACGGTCATGTCCTTGTTATCCCGCTGTATTCTAGGTCGCTTAAATTTTTTATGGGTTGTAGATTTTCCTCTTGCACTCCGTCTCTGTCGGGTTCCTCTCTTCTCTCTTTCGGTGGGGACTATTCGTTTAATTTGCAGGATGTCCGAAGAGTTTTCTCCCTTTTATTTAGGTCTTTCCGCCTCTTCTTCCTTCTACGCGGCCGTAAAATGTGCAATAATGTATAGGCTTCAGATTGGGTAGCATCACTTGCGCTTTAGTCGCGCCGCTTCAATGACGTCTCGGCCCAAGATCCCTTCACA